>NW_024581133.1:7742624-7929395 GCF_017639235.1 Corvus kubaryi | reverse complement strand
TTCCTTCCTTCCTTCCTTCCTTCCTTCCTTCCTTCCTTCCTTCCTTCTTTCATCTGTTTGTTGAGATTTTTTCACAACTGATTAGTTTTGACACATATTTTCTGTTCTTTCTAAGATGTTCCTTAGACTTGTTTTAGACCCTTGACTGAAGAAAAGCCTGAAAATGAACCAGAAATCCTTTGGGATTTTGTCCAAAGAATGCTAGAGTTAGAAGCAACACTAATTGACTCAATGGGATTTAGGGTGAACTCCCTGTTCTTTCTGTCAGCAAATCTTCTGAACATTTGCTAGTCTTTCCAGATCTCTGCTGATGGTAGTTTGCAATCTTTGACATGTTATTAGTTTGAAGGAAAATCTTCATAGAAAGTTTGTATTTTTTTCTTTTATTTGCTAAGAAAAGGAAGGCTCTGAAGAGATATTTAGCCTTCAAAATGAGTAAATGTAATTCCATATTTCACTACAGGCTCTAAATCTGTGTTGGGATTTTCCAGATCTATGATGTATGAAATAATTCAGATGGTAAAACATTATTCAGGGGCTTCCCAATTAGTCCCACAATACCTGTTTGGGGGACTGAATAGCACTGAGGCTGTTTCCTCTGCTTTTAAGCAGGTTTTTGCTTTCCATGGGGAGGTGATGGTTCAGTTAAGAAACCCCACAGCCAAGAGTTTAGGCTTTCTCATGCACCAGCACTATGTGAGTGCATCCAGGCACAGGAGGAGTGAGGGAAACTTAATTTCAGCCACAATGCTGATCTTTGGCAAACGAGTGGTTTTATGGCACTTCATGCAGCTCTGTTATTTATTTATTTATTCGAACAGATCCAGCACAGTGCCTTAATGGGTGATCTGGGCTATGGCATTAACTCCTCCATCCAGCTGGGCACAGATTTGCATCCTGCTGCCACCGGGCAGGGTAGGATCTGAGTTTGCTTGCTGGGTATGGTGTAGCTCTCAAACCCAGCTGAGCTGTAGCTTACCAGGGGATACTTCCCCTCTTGGAGGTACAAATGGCAGCTGCTTTAGGCAATAGGAGATGGCCTTGCATATCCCTGCTCTGTCAGGGAACATACTGTACTTTGCTCTCACCAGATGCTCATGGTGCGTTATCATCCCGTTTTCACTCTAGGAATCATTGGCTGAAAAAGCACTGGGAAGGCTGAAGGGAAAAGTGAATACATATTTTGTAACATAAGTTTATTGCAGTATTTACAATCTGATCTGAACCAAAATTCTCCTATCCTAAGATGACTTTCTTCCAAACCTTTCTGTGTTATTTCAGTCCAATACACAGGCATGCTTAATACCATGAAAATATCAAGTCTTTGCCTCTCCCTTATCTTTGGAAGGAAAAAAAAAGTGCGTGAATAATTCTAGAAAGTTTTTTTTCCTTTTCATTTAATTATTATTGAACTATCGGAATATAAGTACAAGAATAAGAAGGGAAAATAAGAGGAAATAAGAAAACATGAAAAAATAAAATGGGATCAAAACTTCGAATTTCAACTCAAATCTCTCCCCTCCTTTGATAGGTCACAGAGCCCACGAGGAGCTGTTCTGTAAGATAACATAATCAGCATGGAGGGAGGCTGAAAGGCTCTGGGTTATAAACGGGAAGGGGATTGCTGCCTCTGCACAGGCTGTTTTCAGGCATCGAGTCTTTTCTGTTGTTGTTGTTGTAGCTGTGTGGCAGCACAAGACAAAAGGGGACACTGCAGCTTTCGAGCTTTCAGGACTGGGGGCTGAGGAGGAAAGGAGAGAAGAGCATGATTGATGGAGTTCTGGTTGGCTTATAAAGGGCAGCCGGGAGTGCAGGGAAATAATCAGGGAAAAGGGCGTCCCGTACTGGCGCTCTCAGAAGGGAGAAATGAATCCTGCACCTCTGCATTATTAAGTTGTCAGGCGGGCTGATGATGAAAATCTGAAGGTCAGGCATAACAAGAAGCACCTTATGGGGGGATCATGACCTTTCTGGAAGTGCTACACTCATGTTTATCTGCACCTAACCCTTATCCACAATTCTTCATTTGATAAGAACATTGGGAGAAGGGATGGGGAAGGGGGGAAGGGAGAGGGAAGTCCTCATCGTATGTATAAGCAGTGTGTGAAATTAGGCTTCCTGTGAAACTGATTGTGGATGCTCAATTCACAGTGAAAGATAATAAACCAAAAGGACACACGAGGGATGCAGGCAGAAATTGTTCACTACAGTGGAACTCAATAAAGGGAACAAGAGCTTTCCTAAATGACAAATTTGGTACAGCGGTGCTAAAATCAGGATTCTCCCTAGTACCACTGCAGCAATTTGCTCTCAGCTCTACCACTTTTTATTTACTTTGGAAGTCCTAATAATGTCAGAGAGTGGCTTTTTCATCTATTTATTTATTTATTTCTCCCCAGCAATGTTTATTCTTTAACTGCTTACTTTAAACCAAAGAGTCAAGGTGAAGGACAATGAAACGTTAGATTCCAATTGATTTTTCCTCTTTAGTTTCCATATCAGAAATGAGTATAAATATAAATATATTCCAGGGTTAGACGCCTGTCCTGTGCGCGCCTTATTGACTGCTTTAATAAATGTCATGACCCCTCCTGCACGTGTGTGCACACACTGGCTCACACATGCTCGCAATCAAAGAGGTGGAGGCATTGCTCGGGTATAAATGCAGTAATGATGGCAGTCACACAGAAAATATTCCAAACCTAAATCTGCTCTAAGAACGTGCTAATAAGCTTTTTATTTCACCCCAATTTACAGCATCTTGATTGTGCTTTTCAGATCCGTGAAGTATTTAAAGCATGACAAAGTACACTTGTGGAAAAGTGAAGTCAAACAAGACTTCATAATTATTGCAATATATTCACTTTTCATGCATAATCCTTTAAATTAGCAATACAATATATCACCTCTACTGCCACTAGAGGCTAATGCACCTCTATTGAAAGCTGTGTTAAGGAAAATTATGTCCTATCTGGAAAAGTCACATAACCTTCCAAAATATTTAATGACAGTAGGTTCCGATCCTGTAACTTTTGCATACTCAAGTAGCGTCATTAGCCTTGATTTTCTTACATCAATGGACAATAACCTATTAACTTTAATGGATTTACTAATACACATTGATGTGAGATCAGAATCAGTACCTTTGGGACATCTTATTTAAGGATTACCAGAACAGCAGGAAAAGAGATATAATATACAAACTAATGAATACTTTTATTAGATGAATTGTGTGATACTGGAACCCATCAACTGCCTTTAAAATGACTCTTTAATGAACAGGTGACACTGAAAAATACTATATTGTCGATACAGCACATAATGAACCTTCTGTATCACATAAAAATGAAAGAAAGGTTTTCTATTTCTACTGCTTAAGTGATCCAATTTATCTATTTTTACTCTTCTGCTCTCCCATGTGCTTCCTATTGCTGGGCTTTACATACCACTTTCCATATTCTATTAAAAAACCCAACTAATAACACCTGGGCTTTGCACAGTGACTTCCATCTTCAGATCTAGTACTGATCCATGGTGGAGGTTTATACCACTTATTGCTGAGGAAATGAGGGCATGGGAAATGAAGTCCAGAGCCACTGAGAAACTAGTGGCAGATCCTAGGTCATTTGTTGTTAAATTGGATGGCTTCCCCATTTTGAACTTTTTTTCTGTGGGTGAAACAGTATTATTTTAGATGGGTGGTGCTGAACTATGGTTTGGGTTTTGACCTAGGCTTTGGGATGGTTTTGGTGGCCATATAGTCATATACCCTCAGCAGAAAAATCCTCCCGGAGCACATTTTTATTTAGCGTGAACAAGGGTTGCAGAAGACAGGTTGAATCTTAGGTAAATCCCTTTTGACTAACAATATTTGCAGGAGCATTTGAATCTGAGAGCCCATGGGGGTGTAAAAATATACTTTGAAGGTCATTGTGTGGGGAGATTTGCCTCCAAGCAACAAAGCCCATGAACCACTCCAGTTTTTCTACACAACGGCAAATCTCATGTTCCAAGGGGGGTGGGAATTGATAGCAGATTGGCCTTTCTAAACCATTTGGCCATTCCCAAAACTTTGCCTTCATAAGCAAGCCTCTACATCCACTGTGATGTGATCATCATGGCAAAATAAATTTGTCTCAGCTCATGTGTGTTCGTTAATATTGTACTTGTTTGCTCTGTATAATGTGAGCCTCCCAAAACACTGCTTGGAAGCAAAAGACGAATGCGAGGAACTGTACAGAATTTTCACAGCTTTGTCCTTTGTAGAACCACACATAGATTACTTCACCCTTTTCTGTGGTGAGAGCTCCAATTTAAATCCTTTTCTGCTAACCAACCCTCATTTCTGTGAACTTCAGCATCTGTGAGACTTGTGAGAGATTTTATTATCTTTTGAGACTTTTCCCTCCTCCTCCTGTCATCAAAATTGGAACTGGCTGATAAATGAGACAGAGAAGCATGATCTCATAACATGGTTTGTTAGAAATAGAAGCTAACAGATAATCTGTGTAAAAGCTGGTGGCCAAATCAGATTTTCTTACAGATTTCAGAATTGCATTATTTTATATGTTTATACGACACATTCTTGTTATTGCTTACCTTAAAATATCACGCCAGATATTACTAGAAGTCACATGCTGAGGGTTTTTTGCCCCCTTTTTTTTTCTTTTGTATTGCATTGTTATGTTGATATGACTTAGGAAGGCCTTGGCTGTCATGTATCCACACTGGCAGCATCTTATGGAAAAGTGTGGAGCCAATAAAGTAGAGTAAGATACTGATGTCAGAAAAACCTACAACCAAACCATCCCCAAACACAAAGAGCCTGATTTTATGCAATGCAGAGGACAAAAGTAATGAAAAAGGTTACTTAATAGTTGCTAGTTAGATGTGGCAAATCCTATGGTAGATCTTAAACCTAATGAGTCTGAGGTAAGGAATAAAGACGCCTTTTTCTTCACAGCATCCAAAAGAATGAGTGATGATTTCCAGTTGAACTCCCCTAAAATCACATCTGGCCAGAACTCAGTGGGCAAATTTTCCTCACATAATGGATTATTTTTAGGCCAAATTCAACTTTCATTGAAGGAAATGGAAATATTTTCATTGACTTTAACAGATTTTGATTCCAGGATCTCTATCTAGTAAGCTATATAAAGTTCTGGATAATCAAGGAAAGGGCATTTAAACGGTTTTTTGTAGTGGCTTTGAAACCCTTAAAGGATCACAAAAATCAGCTCTATTTTTTTTGATCACACCTGACATTTTAGAACCTATTAATCAATAACTCAAACTGAAACTCTTTATACTGTCAAAAAAAATGCTAGATGAATTTAAAAATAGCTCCTGAGAAAGGCTTGCCACCAAGCATTTCCACTGTTGTTTTTCAGCTGCACAAAGCAGGACTATACTGCTTTAGTGATGACTGTTTTTACTCTTTGTTTACAAAGCCTGCATTTTAAACTGTGATAATCCCCTAAACTAGATGCAAGCCTCAGAGGACTGAAAGCTGGCATGGGAGATGCCAATCCAGGTGTGGTGCTCTCTTCAAAGCATGATGGAAGCCATGGCTGAGTTACAGGGTGGCAGATGCACATGTCGCTTGGCCAAGTTGCTGCTAAAAATGGCTTTAATATCAAAACATGACAGTCTACAAGCAGCCAGTTAATCCTTCACATGGGCCAAGTGCCTGTTGTGAGTGAGGAGGGGCAAACCTGATGGAGGAGACTTTTATTTTCCCACCCATCTCTGTCACAAAAATAAAGAAAAATCCTGTCTGCTCCTTGTTCCCTATTCTCGGTCTTAAATCTCTTCATCTTCAGCCTTCCTGCTACTCTTGCCAGTCCGTTTCTCATCTCCCATAATGTCTATCCTTGTTGATGGTGTTTTCACCCATGTGGTTGCTCCTAGTTCAGTTTTTCAAGGAGTCAGAAACTGCTGTTTGTGTTATGTTTCTCATCACAGAGGTGTCTTATACACTGTGGTCTCAGCCTTGGAAACCTGTGGCCTTGATTTTTTTTTTCTTTGTTGTTGTTGTGTTTTTTTGTTGTTTTTCCTCAGTCAAAAAACTGTATAAACCCATTTAAATTGAAAATACTTTTACTATTTGTGCATGGAGTCAAATTCTATACATAGGATACAGGAAACTGAACATCAAAACCAGCAAGAATATTTAAGGAAAAAATACTGAACACTCTGCTGTCCTTTGAATTTCCATGATACATAATATGTACGATTCTCATATCTATGGAGGAAGTTTTCTATCATGGTTTGTGTATTGGATAAAAGCATATGACTGAGGTTGACCACAGGCTGTGAATTAATACAAGGTATGTAGTTAATCTGGTCAGTCATCTGTATGTTGGGTCAACAACCAGCATTATTCTTCAGGGAGTAACTGCCCACCTTGGAAAATGGTTTGGTTGTGTCCCTAAGGTGTTCTCTTCCAGCATGTGTAATAAGCACAACTCTGGTAAGGAAAACCAACAGGAAGTTTTCTACTGGAGACAACTTTCATTTACGTTACAAGAATCCTGGAAAATATGATCTGAATGTTGGATTTGCTGGGGACAATTTCAGGCATTTCAGGGAATAGTTTAGGATTTGGTGTGAAAATGTCTTTTGGTTTCTGGGAATATGAAATTGTTCCAGTGAAAATGTGTTTTAAATTGGAAGCTCCTGGCATAGGGACCAATCCTGAGATTTTGGGAAGGCACACAACAGACAGCATTAGAACATTATGTTGAACAGGATTCTAATACAAAGATTGATTTTACATCCATGATGTGGAGCCTTTACCTGGATTTGCTAATCCATTTGGCTGTGGGAGACAGAAATCTTGTGTCATTTTTCTACATAACTATAACTTCCATCACTTCTTTCCTAAATGGGCTACACTATTAACTGCATCTTTTTTCCCTCATGTCTCTTCCAAGATAAAAACTATGGCTCCAGTTAGTGGCAGTGCTGGGATTAGAATTTTATGCTGTCTCATACAGAGATTGACATAAATATCAAAGAGAGGAAATCTGGATTAGATATAAGCAAATGTATACAGAGACTAAAGGAAAAACTACTCCAAAATCACACTCACTCCTTCAGAGTCTACTGATCAGAAACCTGTCTGACTTTAGTTTCTATAGTAGAAATGAACACTGGAATTTTTACAATATCATCTCATGTAAGAAAATCAGTTGCTGGCCATCCTTAGAGGAGCGGAATGGTTTAAACAGTGTTTTCATTATAGTGCTTTTACTGGGCATTATTTTCACTATGGAAAATCCTTTAGAATTAATGGGAATTGATTTCAGTGGCCTTTGACATATTACTGAAAATAATACGGCAAAATACAGCCTGTCCCTCTTACCGCTACGTAAAGGCTTTAACTGGGAAAGCAGTTTACAATGGTGCCCCCATGTAAGGCTTTATTCAAAAGATTTTACGCTTGATAACATCTGAGCCATAGGAGCTGTATGTGGGGTTTAGCATCTTAGCAGCTGCAATTCTTAATCCTGATTCCGTTGCCTCCATATTAAAAGCTCCATGGTCACAGGACAGCAGCTTTGGCCGCTCCACATTGTCATTCATTCCTGTCCCCCACACGCGTGCCTGACCATATAGGAAAATGAGTTTACAACTGACTACGCCTATGGGACTCCCGGAGGGATACAATGCGAGAGCCTTTACTAGTGGTGGAAGGACCCTCAAAAGGTTTGAAAGTTTGGTAAGTACATCCTTAACCAAACTCTTTTGACCTTTATTCAGATTTGTTTTCGGAGAAGGGCAAAGGGTTGGGCCAATTCTTGTTTCACCCAACTGGCTTGTCCATCTGAGGGCTATGATTAATCACTGAATCGCAGCCATACTTTGTTTTGGAGGCTGGGTCCCAATCCAGCAGAGCACTAAACTTTAAGCACATGACTAATTCTTTAAAGTCAAAGGGATTACTCATGTGCTGAAAGTCAGCTGCATATTGAAGTAGTTTTCTAGATCAGGCCTTGAGGGTTTAGGGAGCATTTATATTTATTGTACAGCGGCACCAGGTTCCTTAGTTTCCCTTTGCATCACTTTGGTCCTCCTTGTTGCCTGGGAATTTTCTTTACAGCAGGGATGCAAAGAGGCAGTGGGTATAGTTTGGAGCAGGACTTCATCCCCTCCCAAAATGTGGGATTGAGAACTTAGTGTTCAGTTTTGTAGACTTTTGAAAAAACAGGTAGATTCAGAATCTAGCCACCTTCACATTTAGGGAAGTTTCTTATCTGTTCTGTATCATCTGATCTTGACACACAAGTAGTTTATGCTGTCATGCGTTTATTTCTTGATGTGAAGTTGCTTTATCCTATCAATAAATAGAAAGACATAAAAATCAGTATCCAAGAGAAATCACTTGTTTGGATCTTTTTTAGTATGTGATTATATTACTTCAAATTTAATTCTCAGCTTGTCCAAACAGGTAGCGACAGCAGTTTTATACCACTTGAGGATTTGTCTCCTTAGGAAAAAAACCAGGCCTCACAAATACGCTTTTTGAATTGTAGAATGCAGAGGGAAGTGAACTGAACTACATCCCACAGGCTAAAACCTCCCAAGAAAATGTGCAATACTAATTTTAAGAAATAGTAAATAAAAAATCCTGTCTTTTTTAATGAAACTTAGATTTTCTGAGGGTACGTCAAGGGTTTTATTACTGGTTCTACATAATAAAGTAATTGTGTAATTAGTAATACATTTGTCACTCCTTTACTGAGGAAAAAGTAAAACATGTACTGCTTTTGTGTAAATCCTGACAGTGGTGATTTTTTTCCTGAGAATTATACCATTATATCATAAAAGTGTCAAGGCATGAGTTTACTGTTCCTACTAATATTCTAAAATATTCTCTTAGGCTGACATCTCTGTCAATTAAAATTAAACAAAATTGCATTCTGCCATATACACTTCAAATAGGAAGCTTTCAAGTTTATGGCTGTTCTTTGAATTGATTTTTAAGATGGCATCTGTAAAACTTGGCTAGTACAAGATGAGGTAGGATGTAGTTAAGGTTCAGTCAATTTAAAAAATGTTTTAAAGATCATAAATTGACAACTGAAATAGACTGAACATCCTTGGGATTTTTGGGCTGTCAAATATAAATCCATTTTTTTTTAAAAACAGAGCTCTTGCAAACTGAAAATTTTATGAAAACATGTTCTTCCCTCTCCCCCTTCTCCTCCTTTGATATTTTTGCAATAAGTTACACAAACAAGAAGGCTTCTGGTGTTGTTTCCAGTTGCTTGGTCTCGCGGGATTTGGAATTCTTCTTCTCCTGGTGTTTCCCACAGAAATAGAGTGAGAACGTGCTTTCTCACGGGACTGTATTTCTCATGGAAAATAATAGGGTTGCCGGCAGCAAACGTTTTCTGCAGTGATGCCCTGCCAATAAAGTCTTCAGGGAAATTATTGCCCTCAATAAGATGAAGACTAGTAAATTGGAACCCCCATCCCTACTCCACAAAGATATGTCTTTAGGAAGCTTTCTCCTTCTATTATTCCCTGGAAACCCTGACCTCAAGAAAATGCTGTAGACAGTAATGCTTGGTTTGCACTTAATTTTGTTCCCCAGAATAAAGATGTCAGTTAGTGTGTAAAAATAAAAAAAAAAGAACAATCTTCCCTCCCGGACACCTCGACTAACACATTTATACCAGCACAAGCCCTGGTGTAGTTGGTTATGTTGAGAAAAGTTGTTTCACAGGATAGCTTTATTTTGTTAAGGAACTACTTCAGCTATAGTAAATGACCATTTTTGCTCTCAAAAACTGCATCCTCTAAGGGGGAGGTTTCTGACACAGCAAACCCTCGTAGGTGTAGTCTTGTCTAAGGTGTGTTGAATGCATTCTATTACTACTACTACTATTATTATTTTTTTTTCTGGCTTTAAAATGTGTCCAATTCTATCATAATCTATAATATCAAAGATTTAAAAATGGGCTGTGCTCATTTAAAGTACATATTTTTGGAAGGTAATCTCCTGTACGGGAATTAAAATTCAGGAAGTGTGCTTCCCACTGTTGGAAATGCAACAGGTCTCTATGGAGTGGCTAGGAAAATCTGCTCATTCTTAGAGAAAAAATTTCTGGGGAGGGGAAAAAAAATGAAGAAAAAAGCAAGCCTTCCTCCATGGAAATGTGCTCTGAAAGAAATGCAGGTGTTGCCATGCAGGAGTTCATGTCAAGAGAAATATTTCCCCAGGGTCCCATGAGAGGAAAGGGGAAGGGGGGGGCACTCTGGGGTGCATGACCCAAGAGTAGGGAAAAAAAGCAGAGGCTGGTGACAGAAAGACCTTAATTCATGCACCATGTGCTTGAGTGATGTGTTTACTTTCAACCTTCAAGTCAAATTCAAGCAGCAGCCAAAACCCACAGATCAACACATTTTTAGTACAAAGTTAAAGTAGGGTCATTGACACTCTCTGTCCCCCACCAATTTCTGAAACAATATTAAAACCATATTAATACCCACTTTTAGTTAGCCATGTCAAAGGAGATGGTAATTATGGGTAAGTAGGAAGGTTAGGATGAAACCAAATAATTGCTGCTGGAGGAGGTAACATAAGCACAATTTGTTGGAAGGGTTATTTTTAGTCTTGCAGGGGACTTTAAAGCTAATTCTCCTCTGGTTTAAGTCAGATCTTTAAGGGCCCTTCTAAAGCAGCCCATTCTATGATTTTATGAGTCTATGATGCTATGATTCTATTACTCTGATAGAGAAATTTATTTTTTAAGCTGCTCTTATCCTAATTATGCCTTCTGGCAGTGTTTTAGGTGTTGTCAATCAACAACATTGAAGTTCAGTGGAGTTCATGCTGGCTTACCCTGGCTGAGCACATGGTTCAGCTGAGTTAGAGATGGCCTGAGGTTTTCTAGACAAAAAGTGAAGGAAACAGTTCTGCTCCAAGAAGATAATGGTGTTTTTTAGCAGAATTTGGCCCTCATTATTAGTCTGTTCCTCTGGGATGGGAACATGCTACATACAGAAGTGATCTCAAAGCCAAAATGCTGGGGTGAAGTAGGAGGCATCAGAAAAGACTTTGTTTTCCCACAGCTTGTGAATCAGTGGAGGTGCTTTCTCTAGCCCTGCTGCCTTACTGATTTGGGGTTCTTGGGGCACCTCACATGTTTCCCTTACAGAGATGGTAGCAATGCTGATAGCATCTCATCTGGGAGCAGCTCAGGGTACTCTTATGGGTTTGGGGCAAGAGGGGTCTTTCAAGTCTAATTTTCTCCATGGGCTGGAAAAGCCTGCTTGGTTCCTGAGGCAGACACTGAACCTGAGAACTGTCAATGAAAACTCTTCTTCAAGCAGACAGTGTTACCTGCAGAAGAGAGTAACTGTTCTCTTATTCCATTCTGGGACAAGTTGGGGTTTCAGTCAGTCAGTAACCACACAGAACTAGAGGATCACGTTTATGTCACATGCTGATGACTGACACCCATCACAGAAAATTTTTTCTTTTTTTTTTAAGCAAAGAAAGTAAATTCATTTTATTAGAACAGTGGTCTGAAAAATAAATGTATTTTCTGAGTAACCCCAGTGGAAATGGATCCATGCTTAAAGAAAACAGTTATGCAAAGGTGGAATTTTTTTGTCTCACTCTTACGGATTTGTGTGAGGGTCTTATTTTTGTTTTATTTCTGTTGGCTCAGACAGCTGTGGATTTTATTACCTGTTCTCAGGAACTTTGCAGTGTTTTTGTGAAGAGCAGTAGAAAAGCACTGAGGAAAAAATTGAGTAGATATAAAGCCTTAGAGAAGTGGCACAACAGGCAATTTCTCCATTTGTTCCTCTAGATATTGAGCTGAGCTGGGGAAATTACTTTAAGTACATAAGGTGACACAATTACTACAGTTGGGTCTTTGTTTAATTTTCAAAAAGACAATCCTGGACACTAAATTCAAAGGTGATTGGTTATGGGCTCTTCAGCCCTTCACCTCTAGGTCACCGAGTTCAATACCATCCCAGGTTGTAGCTTTGCACTCTATCCTTTGTGAACAATTAATCTGAGAAATTTATACCTTTATTTTGCTTGTGACTTATGTAATGGCAAATTTTGGGTTTTTACAAATATGTGCACAATCCAAAATGATTTGGCATGTGGGTTATGGGGGCCGATTTCAGCTTGTGGACTAATCACAGACTATTCACCATGACTGTTGCTTTGAGTATTTCCTATTCACGAGGCCTGATTAAGATGCATAGCTCTGTTTCTCTGTCTTCATTGGATGACACCCTTATTGCAAAGAGCTTTTGACTGACCTTCTAACCCTTTGGTGAAAATATATGTGCACGAGTGCCCACAAGGCTCTCCTGCAGCTTTTTTTTTGTGGGCAAAATTTCATGCAGACAAGTGTTAGTGAAAAGTGCCTGATGAAGAAGAGAAACAAGAGATGTATGAAATTTATTCACACTGGTGTTCTGAAATGCTATTTTTGAACTCTTTCCCTACATCTTGATGTGAGCAAAAAACTGGTGTGTGAAAAATTCCCGTGTGAAATAAATGAGTAGTTCCCCTCCATTTCTCAGTGAACATTGCAAATAGAGTCACAGCATCCAGATGTAACTGAATAATTTTGAAGCAGTCTCCACAGCAAAGTCACTGGATACTTGGAATTGTATGATGCCCTGGCCATAGTACTCCTGGGTGTAATACAGGCATAACTAGCTAGTAATATATTAAGTCTCCTGCACTGTCATTTCAGGTGGAGTACTTTTACTAAGGATGTCAATTTCTACATCTATTAACCTTTAACCAATTAATTTCAGTTTAATTATTTTTTTTAATTAAAAGAAAAAAAAAAGGAGACAAACCCAAAATCAGTACTGCTCAGAAATAAGAAATGACCAAACCTCATCTTGGAGTTCTAATGCCAAAGAGAGAACAGGGATACAGTCCAGGCCAAAAAATTGGCTCATTTAATTACACCTGCACAGTATTTCAATAGTATGCCTTGGTGAGAGGGGCTTTTAAGAGTAAAGTGCTTTGAAATAAAGCTATTAAATGCATACAGAGACATTGATCGATACACTCGAGTTATGGGGAGGGGAGAAGGAGGGAGAGGGAAGAAAAAGACTTTTTTTCTTCTCTGTAAGAGTGGATTTGGAATCTTCAAGTGCATAAGGATGGTAAACGATTGCTAAAAGTCCAAATTAAGAGGTATTAGTCTATTGTGTGGCAGTCAGTCACATCATATTCGCATTGCTGTTTTCTTGTCAGAGGTTTTGCCTTGATCTACCCCGGACCACATTGACAAGTCACAATTGAAGCATTCTAAATAATCCACAGTGAAATAAGGCATAGGGTGTCACTCTCTAGGCTACAGAAAGCCTGAGCACAGTGAAGTTAGAAAGGGTAGCAAAGCCCTTTTCAGTCGTGTTTCTCAGCCGATTAAACTCATTCAGGGCCAGGCTGCTGGAACGAAAACAGAAAGATCACCTCCTGTTCTCCAGTGTTTTGTTGGCAACAGCAGACAGATGTAGAAAAGTAGAAACATTTTTACTATAGCAACAAAGGGGAAAGGGGTGGGAGGCAAATAATAAAAAAAAAAGTTGGAATTTGTGGTCTAATGTACCAGGTACTTTGGGGCGGTACTCCAGATTAAGACACCCTGTCGGCACAGACTGGAATTCAAAAGATCCATGTGAAATGACTGTGCAGTGCGAACCTGGGTCCTCTTTTCTCCCCAAACTCCTCCACTGGTACAGTAATTAACCATAAGCACAGATTGACACATGGAGATCCAGTTCATTAACATTTTTTGTTTGGTTGGTTTCTTGGCTTTTCAGAAAAACCTATTTAAGACTGATGCCTTCTTTAAGAGTAACCCATCCACCCATGCAGCCACACTGATGTGACATATTGTGACACAAGATGCCACAGAAAACTAAGCCGAGCCCTCAAGTGAAGGCTTGATTTAGCCATACATTCTCTACAAGTCACCGATTAAATTAACTGTTGTAGATTCAAGGTAGGAAAACGATAATTCATCTGCTGTGAGTAGTTGTGCAGAAATGTTTTGCTGCTGCTGGAAAAATAATCTGCAAAATACATCTTTAAAATATGGTACTTTTCCCTTTCAATGTATTAAGGTAAATAAATTCAGTTGCAGGAAATGCAGTTCATTTTTAAGAGGTCACTGCAATGATTTTTCACCTGCTGTATACAATGCATTTGTGCATACACAATACACAGTCTTAGCAAATGCAGATTTGCAGGTGTAAATGAGCATACAGATGTTTGGAAAAATATAATAAAAAAGTTTTCCTAACTTTCAGTATAGAAATCCCCATACATCTGGCTAGGAATAAATGAAAATTATTTCATGTCTCTGCAATGAAAAAACCCTCAACTAAAACAAGTACAGGAATGATTCTGTAGCTGTGTAATTAGGGCAGTAAAATGGGGGACCTATGTCCCAGCCTCTCCTCTAATAAAACCATTCTGTATAAAACAATTCTTATAAAGTCAATAGTGAGTTTTTTCTCTACAAAGACCTGTGGATAGGGTAGTTATTTCAGATGTGGCATAGATTTCACTTCTGTAAGAAAATTGAGATAAAAAGGATTTGTATTGAAGTGTTTCTACCTCCTAACTAAATATGCTGATGATGAACAGATTAAATCCAAAAGTTAGCTCTCAGAAAGCCAAACACTGTCACTGCCTTAGAGTCTTTAGAAATTTATCCATTAACCTTTGTATTTATGTCAGTGCTGAGCCCTTTTGAACACCACATCTTTGGAGATGATTGTGTAGTTTAATGTTTCTAGAAAAAAAAATTACTTTAAATTCCTATGTCTGTTAAATATCTAAGATCTACTTTTTTTCACTTGGGTGCTTTTGGAAAACCAAACCCAAACCCAATTGCCCTCTGTCTCAAAGCAGGTGATAGCTGCAAGGAGGATTCAACAGTGCCTATGGAGGGGGCAGGCGGATGCAGGGCGGTTTTTCTCCAACTTGTCACCATTGCGATAAGAGTTCTGACCCCTTGGAAATCAGAGGCAATTCCCCTGAGGACGTGGAGAGCAATGTCAAACACTTTACCCAAGTAGGCTCCTCTACAGATGAAGCACTTGAGCTTTTATGCACAGTGACTTGTCCAGAGATTTTTTTAATCTCTTGTGGTTCTAGGCTTAGATCCGATCTTTGATCTAACAGCTCACACGTCCCAGCATTATAAACCTCCTTCTCCAGTCCTCATTTCCCGAAACCTTTGCGTCTTGCTGGCTCTGTGCTGTGCATTTACAAAGACTGGTCTAAAATATTGTGCTCATTTATCACTGTGTTGTGCTTTTACCATGCTTTAAAAATTTGTGTAATATATATCAGGTGTCTATGGATTTTGGCATGGTGTTGGGTCATCTCAGAGATTTGGCATTGTTTAGACTGCAAAATAGCACACAGGGTCAAGAGCAGTCAATATTGGGCCCATAAATTTTTGTCTGGGCTCTCATAAATTGTCCTCTAATTTGTGGCTTGAAAAAGGGAAAAAAAAAGATATCAGAAGTCAAATCTCTTTGCCTCTACAGCTGCACTTGTTTTTTTCAGAGAAAAAGGAAAAAAGATCTGTCCTTCTCAGCACTCTGCTGAGGTATTTGCTTCTATTGTCCATGTAGGACCAAAGAACCAGGGTCCGGGTTGACTTCTGATGTTGTGCTCCTACAGGGAAATGCAAAACTAAATCCCCAGGCAGAATTTCAGACAAACTGTCATTTTATTTGCTTATATTCATCTCTTCTGGAAAAAGAAAAAAAAAAAAAGGGAGGGAAAATAGCTTGCTTAATCCCAGTACTAACACAATATTGATTCACATTCATGTTCAGTATTTATTGACGTGCATTGCATACGATGGAGGCTATCAATTAGGCTACTCTGCTGAAGGGAAGGGGCAATCATATTAGAAAACAGATGAAGCTCATAGTTTATATAGTCCTAATTTTATGTAATGTAAACCTTTCAAACCCTGGGCACATGAGAGTGAAAATGCATGTCCCGGTGAAAAAAAATGCAGAAAACAAATGGATTTACTCTCCAGCTAATTACTGTGGGTGACTGTCCACAGAGTCACACCATTGTTTCCTGAAGTTCTGTAATGAAATTTCTCTCAGTACAAACTGAATTTCTGTGTACTTTATTATCCAACAATAAATACTTTTGTACAACAGCTTAGCACAAGTTTTTGTTTTGAGAGTCGATTAGATATGTGAAATTTTGGAGGTAGTGCATAATCTCATCATGTTCCTTCTGCACATTGAAGCTGAGGTTTAGCACACTGAGACCTTGTTAAAGATCAATGTCAAGGAGAGCACAGTGGCATATGGGCAGGATTCAGGAGACCAAGTTGTTGCATGCAGAAATCAAATATAAAACATTCCCTTTTTTTGCCCCTTGGAGGTTTTATTGCATGGTTGCAGCTGGATTTACACTGTATTTAATAAAACATTAGTAGCCATCAGGGATTTAAATATGTAACGTAATTCTCCTTCAGTAAAATAATTCCATAAATCCAAATATGAAGCTATTTGTTTTTTTGCAAGTACTGTATGCCCACAATTAAATTAAACCCTATATATGGCTTTTTTTTCACCATGGAATTTAATGGAAGCAAAATCCATCTGCAAAGTTGATTTTGGATACATATTGACATTTTTTGGAGCTGAAGTAGGTCTGGTGGCTAATAAGTTTTGGGGAGAAAGAGGGCTGCTGGCTCTCCATCCTCGCTGAGCTACTTATGATGCAAACCTGTGGCAAAATAAGGGTCAGTGTTGCATTGCAGAGGCAGGTGAAGGTGCACCAAAAAGAAGTGCAGAATTGTTGTAATTTTTCCCAAACCCTCTGGTCCCTCCTGGCGTCTGGACCACTAAGAAAATGATCACGATGTAGCAAGATTACCTTGGTCAGGTAGTTTTCACCTTGCGCAGTGACCAAAGTGACCTAACCACATTGTATCACATTTTTCAGCCATCAGATGTTTTTGATAAGATGATAATTGGAAGGAAAAAAAAAGAGATTAATCCATATCTGACTTAGCAAGTATAATGTTTTGGAGACATCTTGAGTGTTTCTGGCAAAAGACACAGTTGGTCATATCTTCAGTGGGATGAAACAAGTGCATGGAGGTTTGCACCAGCTACAGATTATTTCCTTGTAGGCATTGTGATAATTGTCATGAAAAAACAGGCAAAGGGAAAAGAAACAGAAAGACTGTGCAGGGAAATAAAACAAAGTATTAGAAAATGAAGCTTGATGAGATGTCTTGAGAGCTTTTCGTGGAGTTTGCAGAAACAAAAAGTTTGAGTAGGGACAAACAGCTATTTTGTTATTTTTTAAATGAAAATAAAGATAAGGAAAAGAGAGTGAATGCTCCTAAGGACACATATTCTTGGCTATTACAACATTTTCCAAGTAGAATGAAGTTTCTGTTTTGCAACAGCAACCATGGCTAACTCCACTAGGAAGAAAAGATGACTCCAACTGGAATTTGACTAGATCCATAAAATTGCCACTATTGTACTTCTGTGTGAAACATGATCTTTGAAATTACACATCAACAGTCTCTGATGTCAACACTTTTCTGTAAACAACAATTTTGGCAGCAAAGTACTGATGCTGGAGGGTAGAGATTCAATGTCTCAGAGGACTTGTGCATTATTTTGTGAATTGCCTGAGCTTTTATCTGATTCTCTTAGAGATCCAGTGGAGTTAAATGAGTGATCCAGTCTAGCACACGTGACTGATGTTGCATGGACTAATGATGGCACAGTATAAAGCAGAATGGGTGACAGCAGGTGTAGCATTTAAGCTCTGTGAGGAGTTTGGGCAGAGAAGCAAGAACATCTGAAATGTGAATTCTTAATTAATACTTAATACAAACCCTTCAGCTTCCCTACATAAACAGCTGTAGTAAAGAACAATCATCTCCTGTCCTAAGTGGTCTCTGACCAAGGCAACAGTTTTTCCTCTTCTTCAGCTCAGGTGCCTCTTGCATTGAATGGCTGCACCTCACTGAAGATCAGAGAACTCTGTTTTAAAGAGAGAATTGGACTTGAAACTGTAAAAGCCCCACAGCACTGAAATTGTGTAGCTTTGTGCTTTTTAAACAGAACAAATGTTTTCACTTTTTTGAACTTTTGCTTCACTTTCTTCTATTTACACTTAATGCTTTCAAGAGTTCATTTTCATTTTCACATTGTCTCTGGAAAAAAAAAAGCAAAAGGAAATATTAAAGGTGTTGTAAGTGTTTAAATGTGCAGCTTATAATTGTTTCATTTTTCACTTTTAGCATTTCTCATTAAGCAAGTGTGAAACGTCTGGAAAATAAAAAAATTTGAGACATTTGTGATTTGGGGCTAATTATTGTTTTCAGTAAAAACCAGTGACCACATTCCTTTTTTTTTTTTTAATTTAATGCAATATTTTATGCTGGATCAGGTGGGAGACTTATTTGTATTTATTTTTCTGTTTCTGTCAGCTGTAGCTGAAGATTGAAAAATCTGATTTATTGAGACATTCAAGACACTAATCCAGGTGAACGTTGAAACATTGGGATGTGAGCCAAGCGTGCATTCAGATGTGGGTTCACATCACCCTCCAAGTGGAGTGAAAGGCATTTGCCACAAAGGTCTTCAAACATGGGGCAGAAACAGATTTCGCTGTTGCTGTGTTCTGATTTTCTTTTTGTTTTGTTTTGTCCTAGCAACTCAAGAGTATGACAAGAATTACTAAAAAGTCAGTATTTTCTTCTAGCTGCTGGTAAATACTTATCGAATCTTTCTTTGGGGTCAGTGATTTTTCATATGTCTTAGTACACAATGGAATTATTTAATTACTTTTGCTAGCAAGTTTACAGACAAGTATATCCCCATCATACTGCATATCCTCAAATAAGATTATTTACAATCCAATCTAAGGAGTGCTGACTGTTGTCATTGGAAGCTAAAGCTGCATCAGCATTTAAATTTCTACTTTTCTGGGCAAAACCCCAACTGGCTGATTCAATTAAACTTTTTATGTTATATATTATCCAGAAGTTCACAATCTGAAGTGATTCTCAGAGTCTGAAGCCATGCCTTTATGATTGCAATTTGGTAGCAAGACAATTTCCGAGGACTGTTTTACTTGAACTGCAATGAAAATGTCAGGACATAACACACTTTCTGATGTGGGTTTTATGAAAGGCACTCCAAAATCAACCATTATTTCAAGCACAAGCAATAAATAACCTTCATTATTCATTAGAGTGTATATATGCATTTGTGTTTGCAAATACAGTGGTTTCCTGAGCAAAGAACCCTTTAATCAAAAGACCCTTCACTCATTTAAGGAGGTAACAAATGGGTAGACAGGAGGCTCGGAAAAAGACACTCTCTTTAATCGGTAATGGAGATAATCTATAGAGTTCCTGCAATACAAGTAGTCCATCTTCCAGGCATAAACTTTAGATAAGGTGTAGGATGTGGAAAGATTCATGCAATATTGTGGAGCTACTTTTCATAACAGTCATTTGGATGAATTTTGTTTATGGTCTATATTGAACAAAGAGAATAGACCTTTCCCATACCCCGTAAATCACGTCCCTCCTGAAGAGTGTCTGCAGTGGTGCTCCACTATTACTATTCACAAGAACATTAACACCACTGAAATAGTCTCTGTGAATTTACTGCTATTTACCTGTTCAGATTAGGAACTGATGCACCTCTGCAAACAGCTGACACGATGTGCCAGACCTGCAGCTGCCCCTTCCATCTTCAAACACAATATAAGAATGCTAGAAAGCAGCCCCCACACATTGATTTCATTTGCAAGAGGGTAATTTTTTCCTTATTTTTAAGGAATCTTTTAAAAAATTGTTTAAGAAGAAAATGATAAATTTAAATAATTTTTTTGGCAATTCAAAAGCATAAATTCTGGCTTCTAGAACTGGCTTTGTTTTGACAAATTCAAAACAATTTTCAATTTTAAATTATTTTATTTTGGGGAGTTAAAAATTAAATTGAAGGAGATCTTGAATGAAAACAAACTGAGTGTTCGCTGTAAAAGAGACAGGCTGTTTCTGGTTTCTTGGGCTTTCACACAGAAGGGTATTTGTATAATGAAATCTCTGGGTTTGGTGAGAGGTGAAATTGGGAATAACTCTGCTAGGAATGGCTTTTTTATAGTTATTTAAGAAAATGGAAAAAAAGAGATATCAGACTGTAATGGCCAACAATTTCAAACAGAGGCTTTGGGATGATGCTGGAGGATCAGATCAAACCAATTAAAGCACTGGGGAAGGATACTGGCTCCCAGCCCCTAGATAACAGCTCAAAGAGGAGGGGAGGAGGAGGAGGACTCCTCTCTCTTTCTCTTTCCTGCCTCTTTCTTTTTCCCACTCCTGTTTTTCATAGTGGGGGCACTAATGAACTTTTCAAGTCCCATGAAGACAATCCTTGTGTTCTGATTAGTTGCCTTACTTTTAATGAATTGTTTTAATCAAGTTTCAAAGCAGGCACTCTATGCTTCATTGCAGCAGCCCAATGACAATGAGCTGAATGTTACCAAGACAGTGCATCTGATGGACTTTAATGGATTTTATGTGACAGTGTCTAGTGGCCTCATATTAGACATAGCTTTACAACAGAGAACCCATGGGGTAGCACTATGCATTTAATCTATACAAACTGTAAGGATAAGGGAGAGGGAAGCTGTGGAGGGGGAGAGACTCTGAACCCTCAAGACCTTCAAAAGACATGCGTTTCATACTAATAAGAAACAGTCTTCGGTCATTTTCTTTTTTTTCTTTTTTTTTTTTTTTTGCAATAGCGAAGTCCCGCCATGTTTTCTTAGGGAATGTCATGAGTATAATATCTCCAGGGCTTTTTGCAATAACATTCTCGAAACATGAAGTTATCTGGAAAAATTAAGCTCTCAAGGAAATCTTGGCAGGGCTGTAACATTTCCTGGATTTCAGGTAGCGATTCTGAGTTGTGATCTCTTAAGTCCGTAACAATTTGCTATTTCTAATTTATTGCTTCATTTGTGACTGCTGCTACAGCGAGGTAAATTTATTCTGATTTGCACAACCTAAGTCTTAGCTCTGACAGTGACTAATTATTACCTGAGTTAAAATAATGAAAGTGTCGGAAAGTGTCCGAATGCAATTTGTTAGGAAAACATGTGGCATGCTGTGTTACCCAAGCCCAGAAAAGCCGAAGTGATCAGAAACCATGGAGAATTAAGAATTTTTCCCCCAAAGGTTACAAATCAATGTGGGAATTTTTCAGGGAATTGGACTGCTGAGGGGTTCCATTCACTGGAATATGAAATGCAGACCATATCTTTCTAATTTTCTGCTTAAGAAGGAAAAGTTAGTTTTTTAGAAGAATCTAAAAAGATATTATAATGGCAACCATGCCCAGAGAGCTTGCATCAATTATAGATTATTGTTTGATATTATTTAAATTATACACTGGATGAAGATTATGTTGTAGCCATTCTTTTTCAGAAAAAACCCAAACAAATTCACAATAGCACATAGAAAACAAAATCTGTTGCAAGAAACTCCAGAAGTATGAGCACCTTTAGCTGATATAACACATTATTATTTTTTTTTTGCTGGCTCAGGGTTGGTCCTGTGTTTTGTCAATTACAAGCATGTCTTATTCACAGAACAGCTCAACTCCAGCTGTGTAAAATGAATCCTGAAATGAAATGGTCAAATGATGTTAATGACTCTGTCTGCTTGTGAAAGTTTCTGAGGAATGTTAGCAGCTCCGGGTTAGAATCAGAAAGCATCTGACAGCTCTGTAGTTCTGGTTGTTCAAATAGCTCCATGCAAACAGAAGGGATATCAGTAAATTAAAATGATAATGCAAAAAATAATAAACAACTATCTGGCTGAAAAAGTAAGGCAGTACAAATGATTTGGGATTGCTTCATTCTGGGTATTCATCACTCTTGTGAGCCATTTAAGCCACACTTGAAATTAAATTTATCTTGAGCAGGATTTAATTTAGATTTAATAAGGCAATTGTTTTATTGTTAAGCACCAATTGGATGTCAACATGTAATGTTTCCTAGACTGATAATTCTACTGTATTCTGAAAAGATGCAGGGACTACATAAACGCTAACGATTTCATGGGCCATAATGATGTACCTATGCTTAATATTGCTTAATGTATCTGTATTGTCTGTCTGTATTTCAGGCTCTCCTACCACACAAATGTCCTCTTGTATTAAGAAGCTACAAAATATGTATCTGTGTCTGTGTCTAACACACCTGCTAGACCTCTAGAGAGATATGATTATATTAATTACAATATATTGATTGATTTCTATTTTACATGGACTGCCTGTATTTAATTTAAATATACAATGAAGCATATTGAGGACAAATTTGGATTGTTATTGTGATAAATAATTGCTAATTGTGTCATGATAGATTGCCTATTTTAAGGCAATGTTTCTCTTATGCTAATAGCAAGCACGTATATGAAATACATTGGGAATCTGTTTCAGTTATTAATATTTGTTCCTGGACTGTACTTTTCTATTCAGGTCTGGTAGGAAAAATACATATCTTGACACTTCAAAACAAATGCTGTCATAATTTTTGGGAACATATTTATGCTTTTTCACATAGAGTCCATGCATGCTGTTATGTTGATTACATGAAAATATAGATATCAGTATGTAATTCTGGTCTCTGTTTTGCTAATTTCTAGTAAGTGTACAATATATATATAAAAAGATCAGTCAGATAAATCACTAATAATATTTGTACTAATTATTGTTATTAAAGCCTATCAGTAATATAATAGTAGTGTCAGTGGTTTTGCTATTGCCCAAATATATTAGAGTTAATTTGTCATTTTATATGAAAACAATAAAATTATTTTTGAATCTTCCCTAAACCTACAACAGGACTAACAACAAATTTTCCAAGAATTTACATTCAAGGGAGAAAAACCCAACGGCATTATCTTTTCTTGCCTTCACTCCTATTTTGTGCCTGCTTTCTACAAATCAAACCAAACTTGTACAAGTCAGTTTGCCAAGAGAAGTTTCCATGAAAACAGCAATTTAAAAGAAGCCTGGAGAGTATTTGCAAATTGTGAATTTGTAAATACAACATTTATTATTAAAAACTTGGTTCTAAGAGTCGCACTCAGTTAATCAAGGAACAGAAACAACTCTGTGTGATTCACACACCCAATAAAAAATAATCGGAAGAGACCCCAGACATATAATTTCTAATCTATGACTACACTGAAAAAAACAGCAGCTGTTCAAAGAAAATTCGTGTACTGAGAGAGAGGATGGTGTTTGGATTTGAAAAGCATCTCGGAAAGACAGATCGTTTTGTTATTGAGTTCATCTGGAAATTTCTGCCTGGGCTGGGGTGCAGAGAGGGTGCAATGACCCCTCCCTGTGCAGAGCAGTGCTGCTGTTTGGTACCTTTTAGAAGGGGCTTGGGGTGGGTGCTGTTCCACAGCCGTTTCCAGGGGCACCAAGCTCAGCTGAGGAAGTTTCTGCTCTTTTTCTGGCTGTGCATTGTTCCCATCCTGGCAGCGCATCCCATCTCTGCAGATGGAGATCCCTTTGGTCAGGCAATTCTTTGGGTGACATCTCTATGCCCTTCACTATGGCAAGAGTTTTTTCTTCCTCTTCTTTTTGGAGGGAGTCACCAGCAGGAGATTTGCATGTTGTTAGGTCCAAGACAAGAGCCTGGTGTGAAGCTGGAGGCCAAGGCTGCTCCAAAAGGTGAGGATGAGGTGAACATAAAGAACTGAACACCTATTCAACCCTATCCAATGTGTCATGGAAAATCTATGCACTCAAACCTCCCAGCACTGTCTTTCACGGTTGCGCAGGAGAGTTTCTACCCATCCCTGCAGTGAGGTGGCTCCCAACCCTGCTGTGAGGTGGTTCCCATCTCTGAAGCGACAATGTGCATCCACAGGAGTAGGCAGTGTCCTGGCATCCCCTGGACCAATGGCTCCAGCACACAGGGTGGGATGCCCTGAGCAGTCCCGCACCCAGCACGGAGAGGGAGCACAGCCAGGAAGGCTGCAAGCAATCTGGGCCAGTAATGAGTAGCCAATTAATTGATTACTGAAAGTATAACTGAATTCTATGCCTCGGAGAAATCTAAAATATAGTAACTGCTTACTTTATTGACAGCATTCATGCCATATTTAGTAGCTGGTATGTAAGAAGTAGCTGGACAATTTTGTTACACTTAATATGTTTCAGAACACAGCATAAAACATGTTTTAACACTATAACAACTATTGAGCAGTACCTCTGGGAACAGGCTTTATTATTAGATTACATTATACAAGATTAGACTAGTCAATAAGGGATTTCTTTCACACAGCATGCCATCTGAAATACCTGTTTTCTTTCCTTTTTTTTTTTTTTAAATTACTTCAAGACCTTCTTTGTAGGATCTTAGGTACAATATACCCATGAATCATAAAACTGACAAGCCCCAGGGCTGAATGGTCTTTGTACGGGAGATAGGAGGCCTAGAGATAAAGGTGCACTACAGGTATACAGTGACAGGGGTGGATTATAGATAAACAAAAGGCACAGTTATTAGATGCGAAATGCCAGGCAGGATTGTACATGGAGAATGCAAATTGTAAGGACTGAGTCTCAGGGACCCCAGTCTGCTTGGACTGTCAGGCAAGAGGAAAACAAAGACAATACATCAGTCTGGGTGCGATCCTGCGGTTTTTAGATCCGCTTTAGCTGCTGGCTGCTGACGGTTTCAGCCAGGTTTTGGTGCTTGGGTACAGCTCTGGGGAAATTCAGGCCCCTCAGGAGGTTAATTCAAAACTCTCCTGATCAAATAATTTGCTGATTAGTTAAATAATAATTAGAAAGGCAAAGAATAGGTGTATTGTGAGATAATCTGAGTCAGGGCAGCAAACAGATACCTCGATCCTCCCAGGATCCAGTGGCCCCAGTCCTGTTTCTGTTGTATTAATCTTTTCTGCCTTTGTTCAGAGCAGTGCAACAACCAGAGGGGAGACTGGGCACTGGGATCCCCCCTGGCTCGGGATGAGGCTCAACAGAGCCCCTGGGGGACTTTCAGGACAACTCAATCCTAGTTCAGACAGAGATTCCCAGCTTGCAAGTTTGGGTTTCAGCCTCTGGTGCTTGCAGAGTGCTGAGATACTATTTTGGTACCCAGTCCCTCTATGAGCATATGTCTGCTCAATTACACTGCTGAAATAGAGTGAGAATCAAATACACTATTTGCTTTTTTTCCCAAATGATATCCGGTACTATTCACACATTTTTCCCCCTTTAAATTCCATGTTGCACTCTGCATTGCGTCTGTTGCTGGCAATTTCTATCTTCGTCCTAAATTAAAACCCTCCACTAACTACACAGTTGCTGACTACATCCACAAGAGCAACTTCCATTCAAATTTCCTAGATGGAGACTTGTGGCCTGCTTTGCTGCACAAGTCTTTGCTGCACAAGCTGGAAATGAATATGAATTTAAAGGACTATATTTAAGAGCAGTTTCCCTTTTTTTTGCCTATGAGGATCTTTCTTCTCTTATATAACCAAATTTTCCCACAAGATTGACATTTCAGGAAAGGGGCAGAGGCAGACAGGTGACTACAGATCAAATTGGATTTCTGCAACCTTCCATTGTAAAGGTCAGGCCTCCGCAGTGGTTTTCAGCCAGCTTTCCCTCTCTAGGTTTCCAACACAGATGAAATACATCATGTGCTCAGGTACTGTTTACTCTTTTATTTTTATTTTGGTCTTTTTTATTTTGATCTTTTCTTTCTGAAATGCTCAGTGGAGAAAAAGGTTAATTAGGCTGTTGGCTTTGCTGCAGAGCAGTGTCCTCCGAGCAGGTAAGGTGGGAGAAGGGACTGGAGAATGGTCCTTTTCTTCCCTTGGCATCCTGAACCCGCTCAGATCAGAGTGAGAAAAACTCCTGGAAGTAATGACCTGTTGCAACATTTGAGGAGAATGGAGGATCTTTAAATCAGAGACACGAGCAGGCAAGAAACTTCCCAACTGGAGGGCAACACTGCTTACTTTGAACAGGATTTGGCAGCGACTTTGATGAAGAAACTGGAGAAATAACTCCAGTAATTACCTTTTCCCCATGTTGGCCAGTGGGTTGCCATGGACACTCTGTTCTGACCAAAATATGGGCTCTGCTGCCTTGTGAGCAAGCTGTCGAATAACCAATTGGTTGTCAGAAATTTATAGCCAGTAATTAACTGATAGGTTTGTAATTAAGCGGAGATGCCCCTGAACAGCAATGCTTGGATTTGAATTCAAATTCTGACTTTTTCCAAAATTCAGGGGTAAAAGAGAGTGACAATTTGGGTACAGTGCCATCTTTATAATTAAACAATGGTTTTTGACAGGAGGGGAATCTCCAGCAGTTAATGACTGACTGCAGGAGTTGAGGGCCTGAGGCAAAGCTGAGGGCTTTTAATCCAGGTGGTCATTAACTGCCCGGGAATGCCTGACCCTGAGGTTAATTGTTTCTATTTTAAATCACGAAAATAATATACACATATACAGACCCCCCCTTTCCTTCTTTTCTGCTCTACACATGTGTTACAAATACACTGCCATTTTATGCATTGAAAAAGATGAGAGCTGAGCTGCTGGGAAGTTCTTGATGTGTTTGCTAAAGAGTTCAGGTACCTCAGATATTCTCATGGCACTCTGCTCTTTCCACCCATGAAATCTGACCCAGAGCCTAGCCAGAAGGGACTGACCTGGAAAGCCTCTGACTTGGGGTGCAGAAGGAACAAGAGTGCCCAGTGAGGTTTTTAAAAGTGCTTGGGATGTCTCTGAGTTGCTAATCCCAAAGTCTTGGGAGATGATTTAATTTTTGATTAATTTGCTCTTTTAATAGACAGAACCTCTCTCTGTGATTCTGCATGTCCTGGGAGTAAGGCACAAAGCTATCCGAATATTTCTTGGCTCTAAGTGCTGGCTGCTCCACACAGAGCAGGATCAGGCCCTCAGAAACCAGCAACACTGCTTTCAGTGCTAACTCCAACTTGAGCAAAAGAAGCCCCCAGGAATTAAGCAAATTAAGCACGGCCTGGAAGCCCAGAAACTCTGAGTAGGTGACACTGTGAACAAGCAAACCTGAGAGCCAGCAGATACCCCACCTGAAACAGAAACAATTGCATTGTGGTTCATTCAGATGTATTTCATTCCCTGAATCCTCTCTATCCCCTCTTTGCTTTCCTCGTTTTTAAAGAGACATATGTCATCATTGCTAGTTCAGTTTCCTGTGTTTAACCCTTGCTATATCTAGCCTGATTACTCCTAATAAAGCTTGACAGTTGGGGGGTTAATCCAACCCTTGGTCTCATGGTTTCTTCTCTGGAAACAATCTGTCCCTGAGAGCTTTCTGGCCTGTTGCA
Organism: Corvus kubaryi; assembly: GCF_017639235.1. NCBI lineage: Eukaryota > Metazoa > Chordata > Aves > Passeriformes > Corvidae > Corvus > Corvus kubaryi. The sequence continues at coordinate 7,901,956 of NW_024581133.1, read as the reverse complement.
AGGTTATATCCCCCTGGGGTGCCATCAGCGCCAGCCAGGGCTCCTTTCCCATTGTCTGCCAAATGGCCACCAATTAAGTCAACTGTTCCCCAATTAGAATTTTGAGGAATTTATCTTGTTCCTCCTGTGTTCAAACTCCCAAGCAGGGGCAGTTCTTGGAGTCGGTTTCAAGGGCTTTTTTTTTCCCTTCCATAGTGAGAAGCGGGGGAAATTAAATAAATAAAGAACAGCTCTTTCCTGTAATCAGATACTCCTGGGTTTTTCCTGTTGCCCATTCACACAGCTTAATCCTGAGGTATGTGATGAGAACTTGGTAATATTTAAGGGAGGATGTTTTATTATTGTTTCAATCACCTGAATTAGCATGGCTGAATTTTTTTGAATTGGTGCTGCTCTCAGTAAAAGTCCTCACTGTGACATCAACTATAAATATATCAAGATTTCCTGAGGTAAAGGAAGAAAACAATAATTTTATTTTGAATTGATATGATAATCAAATGTGGAGCGTTGCTGTTGGTTTTCCTCTTTTTTTTTTTTCTCTCTTCCCCCAAAATTACTTAACTGGTTGTTTACATCGTTTTATTGATGAGTTAAATTCTGGGCCCTGAGTCCCATTTAATATGGGAGATGAAAAGTCTGGCAAAGTTATCAGGGTAGTATCTTTAACTTAGATGTACAAACCTCTGATTGATCCGTTCTAGGCAAACAGGACATTTGGCTTTCATCCTGAGAGAGCATATGAAGGTCTTCAGCAAACTCTTTATGTGATACCTCAACTGTCCTTACCATGGAGGAATACAAGCTCTTAATGCCATAGGGAGACTGTGCCAGAGCAGCTGTAGTGTCACCATCAATCCACAGACCTGAGTTTATCTTTCAAAAGAAAACAATTTTTTTCTGCAAGTTAAAATCTTGCTAAAACTGCCAAGAGAAAGGTAAGAATTAAAATACGAGACTGGAGATTGAAACATCTCCTGCTTTCATTTACACTTTTTAGAAGTTGGTGCCCAATAAAGCGTTTTTCCTTTTTGGTGTTGCTGCAGGTAGACCTCCCTTTCTGGAGTCTGGCTTTGGAGTTGAATAAATCCAAGGTTTCAGACCAAACTTTGAGATTAATAATTAAAACCTACTTTTCCACAAGGCATTCACTGTGATGTTAAAGAAGGTCACTGAAATATGGTCCTGGGTCTTCAAACATTTTGGCAATGGAGCCACCTTATGCACTTTTCTTCTGATCTTTTGCTGTGCTTGTCCTCATAGTTTCTGACTCTGTCCTGCTGCTGCATTAAGTGATGTGACTAAAATTGTAGCCAACATCTGTCTTGTATCTCTCTATTTTTTTTCCAGAAAGAGTCAAGTGGTTTATTTTGGGATTGCTTAGGGAAGATTTTTAGTTCTCTTTTTCACACATTTCCTTCATATTACTGCAAATAAGGCCAATTCACTCCACTCACATCTGCTTCTAAGTGTCACCAATTTCCTACAAGTTCAAAAACATGAGGCAAGATGGAGATAAAGACCACATACAAAACTTAGCTGCCAATCCAGTTTTCTTTAGGGTTTATGTATGATCTTATCTGAAGTTGTGTGTCTGGCCATCCAGATTTGTTTTCAATCATTACAAAAAATGGCAGGTCTGATCCTTCATGGGAGAAATTGCAGAAGTTATTCCAGATGTATACAAATAAGACTGAGACCTTTAGCACCCTTCTTAAGTCCTGTAGTTTTCTCCTATTTGACTGAAGGAAAACTACAGTGAATTGTATGGAAAAGTGACACCCTCAAAGCTTTGCAAACTGTTAAGGTTATATTATATTACTTTTTTAGAATTTTATTTGTCCAAGATACACAGCTATTCCAGGGATAAGGGGTGAGCACATGTCCCAGACACAGTGTAACTGTAGAAAACAGAAATATATAGGCGAGCTACCCTCAAGGGCAGAAGGTGGAGGAAGTTAGTGAGAAAATATAGCACAGTAATAATATCAAAAGAACAGGACAGCAAATTATAGCTGTCCCTGGTCAGATTTAATTGGGTTTTCCTCAATATAGTGAAGAGTGGTTGAGGAATTTCTTTGCTTGCCATAAAGCTCCCAGCAGTCCCCCCAGACTGTACTCAGCTCCAGTCCCATGGAAGCAAGAACATAATCTTTACCCACACATCAATACCCAGCTCCCACATCAACAAGAAGGAAGCATGCCCCATTAAAGAGGTTAATTCCCATGCGTCAAAACAGGCTGTATTTGAGGAAGTGCAAGTAAGCATTTTAATAGAAAATTTTAAACCCATTGGGCCTGATTGCCCTCACATTGCTTTAAAATCAGTGCTGCTCAGTTTAGTTAAACCTTTGTTTTATTCTGGAGTAAGCAAAAGGTTGATGCAAGTAATTCTCCCCTTTTCCTAAGTAAATGGATGATTTTGCTAAAACTTTTATCAACCTGGGTTACTTAAACTCAGTGAAACTCCCAAATACAGGGGAAAATCAAGCACTTATTTCCTGTTTGGCTTGCACTTCATGCTCATCCTTGCAGTGGCTCTCTGCACAATGTAATGAATGTGCAACTTGCACGTGGTTGTTTCGCCTGCCCATGCAACCCTCAGGTGAAAAAGCAGAGCACATTTTTACAGATGCAGGTTTTATTTTCCTGTAGCCATGCTCCGGGCAAGCTCTTTGGTATTTTCCATCTCTCCCCTATGGAAAAATAGAGCAAGGAGGGAGGCAGGGGACCCAAAGTTCAGACATGATGAACACACAGTACTGCAAATGCATCCCAATTCACTCGCTGCTGTACATGTATGTGAAGGATTTACTGTTGGGAAATTCTGTCAATACTCTGCCCATATCAGGAAGATTAAAGGCCCTGATTTTTTTTCCTTTCTTAGTTTGGGTGTTTGATTTTATATCTTCTCTCTCTTATATTTTTTTTTCCTTTGGAAAAGGCTTACCCACCATGCTTCACTTCAGATAAAGACAGGAATCTCCTCATATTAGCCTGTGTAGGATGCCCTCGTGTGCTAAATAATGAATATCAGTGACCTCCTTTAGCTGTTAATGTAACTGCTCCACCAAAATGCATTCCTTAGAGGAGGGGATCCCAAAGTTCTGTTCATGGCGCATCACAGAATCATAAAATTGTAGAAGAGTTTGAGTTGGAAGATCCTTTAAAGGTCATCTAGTCCAGTGTCCTGCCATGAGCATGGATATCTTCTACTAGACCAGGTTGCTGAGATCCCCTCAACCTGGCCTTGAATTATTCCAGGGAAGGCGTATCCACCACCTCTCTGGGTAAACTGTGCCAGTGTTTTACTACTCCCACTGTAAAAACCAAAAAAATCATCATGGGACTTCTATATGGGAACCAGGCAGGGGGTGCCCTGGGGCATTGAGACTCCTCTTGATTTCCCTCTCCTGGCCTATTGGGTACAGGCCACTCTTAGGAAGGGGCCCAGCAAGGCATCTCCCTTGATGCAGGACCTGCAGGGACTCTTGCTTGGGCAGGGAGATACAAGACGTGGCAGTCCCAGGGCTCTGCACCACACCAGGGCCACGCTCAGCCCGGTGCCGCCATGCCTGGAGGAAAGGCTGCAATTGCTGCAGCATCAGCAATGAGCTGGTTGTGCTGAGAAGGGCTCCAAATAAAAAGAGCCTTTGTGGCCCCTGTACAAAGGCCTCCTGGTTGCTCTTTAAGAGCTCTGCTTGAGCGTGCGTTGGCTGGGCTGGCGGCATTGCTGCCTCCTTGGCACTGCGTTAATGCATGCGAGGGCAGCGGAGCCTCGCGCAGCAGCAGGAGGAGCGAGGGAAACACAGATGTTTGTGGGAGGAACGGCCCAGTGTGCCAGTGGTGACACAGCTCTGCCATGACAAATAATTCAGCAGTCCCAAAGAGGGCTTTCTCAGGCCCGCGAGCATCATTAACGGTGACAAACAGGAAATTGTTCCCCAGCCAATAGCTTAAGTAGATTTACAAGAAGTGATTTATTTCTGTGCTGTTAGTAACAACCCCAAAGCCTTATATGTATGTATATATATATGTATATTAAAAAAAATTAAATCTCATAATTTGGCTCATTTGCTGTGAGAAACAAAAAATCCTTCCCAACCACTTTGGCAAAAAGTAGGTTTGGCTTTTAACAGACCTGTTGTGGTCAAGAGCTGTGCTTCTCCTGCACATCAAAAGTGATATTGAATTCTCTGGGGAAGATACTGAGGATCCTTTTGGATGGGTGACTGGCTGGGGAGATACTGATGTCAGCACACCCCCTCCTAGTTGTGGGGAGAAGTGGTGTCAGTGACATCGTCTTATGGAGTCAGATGGTGCTGCCAATCTGATAATGCAACAGGTGCCAGTGCACGCCTTTGGGCGTTTGATAGTTCACATCAACAAAAGGAAACCAAGACCCTGAAATGATGGAATGAAGAAAAGAAAACTCAAAAACATGGCTGCAATTTTCTGCATTGTTTGTTACCCCTCAAAAGAACTTCAACACCTTCTAGGTCAAATTTGCTTTTTCCTTTATTTCCCTAGTCTACTTTGTGATTTCCTTGCTCCAAGGATAAAAGTGGTGGTTTTTGTTTGTTTTTTTTTTTTTAGACCCCTGGGAAAGCCAGGTAATCTTTCTCACAAGTTATTTTTTAACTTGAAAAAAAACAAACACACAAACAACTCCCCCTTAACTGAGAAGAATTCAAGTAATCAACCAAACACACAAAACAAAGGACCTGAATGGACACATTTAATTTGAGTTATTTATCACTTCCTATTACATTCTGGGTTTTTCAGGGCATGGAGTCAAATTCTGTTTGTAGAATTCCTACTACAATACGGCCCACTTTCACTTGCTCCTTCACCACTGTAACAGTAATCATGAAAAAATAAACAAATGTCAATTTTAGACCAATTTTCCTTTCTATTCTCCTCTAAAAATATACTGAAAAGCCCTACATTTCCTCTGGTGTTTGGTAACCTGAAAAGAAACTTGATATAATACAATTGCAGCCAAAGCACTATCACTCTGTGACATTCAGTTTATAAGGAAATGTGGGAATGTGCAATCCATTCACAGTAATTTAAATGGATGTTTTGATTGGATTATGTAAGTATATTTGTGTTTGCGTGTGCATGTGTGTGCATGCATATATGCCATAAATTGTCAAAAGAGGTCACTCCATAAAAGTGAATTTAAACTTAATTTTACATTCTTGGTAAAAGTTCAAAAGCTAAATTCAGTTTAACCTTGGCACAGCAGAGCTTTTCCTTCTGATTTTTCAGTCTGTTATGAAAATTGCTTGTGAAATAAAGACAAACATAGGTCTGCCTGAGAAGGCATTAATAATCCGATCCTTACATGTTTGTATAGAAGACAGGTACAATCCAGTGTTGATTGCTTCTTAGCTTCTCTTTGCTTTTGCAGGAAATCCTGGGAGATAATACCAGGTCATCACAACTGAGCATTGTGCACCCACAAACAAACATTGGCAACTCTGAAGAGCACAGCTCTCGATGGGTCAAATATGTGGGACTGATAGATCCAGATACACACAAGGAATCATCATTGCAATACATCACTCCCTGCATTTTACAACCCATATTTGACCATTTTCCCAAAAAATTATTCAATGTGTATATTACATTACATTTAATTTTTTTTGTTTTGCAAAGAAAACTTTTTACGGAGAGCCTAAAAGATTTTTATGAGATAAACTTAATGGTGAGTTTTCCAGTCTAAGTAAATAAGAATCCCACGGGAATAAGAATTTTGGGATACATTCAAACAAACACTGTAAAGTTTTGAGAAATGCCAAGTTCTTGGGAGATCAGTGTGTGTGTGTGTGTACTACGTGTTTGTATAATCAACAATCTCCGAGCAATATGGTATGCCAGTTATTAATTCTGCTCATTGCAGATGGCTTCATTATGTGTATTTAATTTCAGTACTTAAGCAAACATACAAAAGTAGGGCTTACAAACTGCTTTAGGATACGATGGTTATGTACAGTCAAAGGAAACGGTAACAAAATGGAAACAAGTGATACTCCTTCGGCTGGAGGTAAATCTATATTGATGGGATTAAGCCATTCAGAACCATCCCTCAACTTGAATAGCCCTAAAACCACCAATTGCTTTGTTTGTGGTGTCGAGAAGGTACTGATCACTAGAGCCTTAATTTGCTGCAGCAGTTAAGTGCTCCAATTCCTCAGCGCAGTAATTGCCACATGTTGAGTGTGCAGATGTCTAAACACGTGGGAGCACTTCCCTTTCCTAAAGACAAATGAAGATTTTCATTTTGTTTTGTAAACGTGTCAGGATTTATCACTTAGTCATGTGTCATGCATTAGGGTGTTTATACAATATGGCTTTCTGCACCCTGGTTCTGGACTTCTACGATTTCAACAAAAAGGCTGTGGAGTAAAGAGGGTTTGCTAGACCTTCCCCCATTAACCCAAGCCTTTGGCTGGACTAAAGGGAAGCATGAGCTCTGAGTGTAAATGATAAACAGGGTTTTTGCCAAGAGTGAGACAATTGGAATTCACCTATATCCTCAAACAGTGCTTGATAAAAGAGACATCATCAGCAAGACAGGTAGATATTTAAAACACAACAAAACAAAAAGACAAAAATAAAATTGAAGTAATGTTCACCAGCAGTAATTATGTGTATCTATACATATTACTCTGAGTTAAATTGGATTTATAGCTTCTCCTCAGCCTCTGTGTACCACTCAAACACTGAATATCTACTTTTTAAACTTTCCTTTTCATATAAATGGTTACAATTTTAAAGCATTTTGAAGTTTGCATATATAACATCAGAGACAGGGCGACTGACAGGAGTAATATTTCTGAAATAACTCTTCTGTAGTGGAAACAGGAATGGGCATATGATGTGAAGTTGGGAAGTGGCTTGGACACCAAGCCTGAAGTTTGATTAATTTCTGTTTGGAGTCTGAGGCTGACGGTGATGCTGCAGCTATGGAGCATCTCTTGGTAGGGCTGAGGAACAGATCTGAAATTCATATGTAGCAATGAATGTGTGGTTTGAGGTCCCAGTTTATAGTCATCTCTCCAAAAGGTTTTACAAGAAAAGCCAGAATTAGATAGCAAGATGAGAAAATAGCTAACTGATGTTTCTAATGGACCTTTGAATTTTTTAATCTGAAAATAAAAATGATAAAAATCATCCAAGAAGGTAAAAATCTGCCTCTCTACTCTGTTACGATTTTGGTGGCTGATACTACTTTTTTGTTTGCAGAAGCCAGGAAAAAACCCCAAACCAACAATTATTTATCTGTTACCAGACAAAGGCTGTAAAGAAATCCAAGAAGAGTATCCCAGCACAAAAGCCTGAACTCTTTGACCTCTCAGGCCTCGGGCCTGGACAATTGACCAAGCTGGGCTTTTTCCTGAGAACTGCCTGAGGGCAAAGGCTGAGAAAAGATGCACATTGTTCATGGCACCATCCATTAAAGGCGAGGGCTGAAAGGCAAAAGGATCTTTCCAGGTTACAGCAGTGCTGAGAATGCAGCCTGACACTCATTTTCAAGGTAATGTAATAAAGGGAAAAAAGTGAGTTGTAGAGATCTTAATTCTTTAAAATTTAAAAGCTAATTTTGTGTCTTTTAGTCAATTTCCTATGCAGGAAGAAAGAATTTATTAACTGACTTCTGATGTTAAATGGAGTGCTAATGGGCAAGTACAACAATTCAACAGGTGCCAAGGAGAAATATAGAGACATTATATCAATATTAATCTTAGGGCCTCACAAAAGCCTTGGTAGGGGCTTTTATTATGCAGGTCGTGATGGGAACACTCCTGCCACCTTGCAAAGTGAAAAGGGGGTTCAGTTCCCCTGTTGAAAGTATTTGAATGTTCACATTGCAAGATGTTTTAATGGAAGATTTTGAATTCTGTGCCGTTGGAAATTGCTGTTTGTTGACAGAGGTTGTCCTGAGCTGGAATTCCTCCTGGGAGAGATGCCTTGGAGCTGCTGTTCTCTGGCCAGGGCAGGCAAGGCAGCAGTGCTGAAGAGCAAAAGTATTTCCACCATTGAACACTCAGCTGGAAACCTGAACACCCATTATTAGTCTGGATAGAAGTCAAAAGAATAGTTGAACCTGCTAAAAATCTACACAGCCGCTATTTTGCAGACTGATCTTCTGCCAGTAAGCAAATGCTGACTCTAATGTACTTCTGATTTTGACCCCTGGGTTGAAAATTTTCTGTATAAACACCAGCTGATGAACAGGTCACTTTGTTTTCAAGACAAGACTCTCACACTCGCGCCCCACACAGCAGGTCCCTGCTCCAGATAAAAGACTTCAAAATGTCCAGCAATAATTTTCACTGAACAATTTTTACTTTGTTCCAAGCTGCCAAATTATTAGTGGGAAAGGATTAACAGGGAAGGGAAAGTGTTTTAGTCTAAACATCTTATTTGGGTGCAAAAAAAAAAATCTATTTTGATGTTGTCAGGTAGAAAATTTCCACGTTTTATGGACAAAAGGGTTTGAAAATTTCATGGTGTAAATAAAATATAAATTTAAAATTATAAAGCAAAATAAAAAGAAAATAGTTTGATATTTCACGGTAAAATATATTTTTTTTTCACCCAGCTGTACATATTTTCTTGCTGAAAGTGTGTTTTTTGCAGAATAATAGCTTTTTCATTCCATACCAAAACCAGATAAAAAGGAAGACACAGAAATTCCCTGGAATTTGAGAACTATTCATCTGTGGCTCTGCTCCTCTTCACAAATGCATTAAAATAACAAGCAATAGGGATATCTGGCAGCATTGAAATAATAATCAAAATTTCAGTGGAAAAAGAGGTATTCAGTTAACTGGGAACCTGCTTCTCAGGGTTTTGACTCCAGAGAGAATTACAGCTAACCATTTTATCTGCCTGGCTCTATTCTTTAATTTTGATCTTTTAGTAACAGAAATGACCTTTGGCAAAAGTGCCCCCCAGATTGCACACTGGAAAGGAATTCTGTCATGAATGTGGCAGGAATAGGTGAGGTGAAAGCACAGCACCCACAGCCCCTTTTCTACAGAAGGTTTTGCTGTGTAACAGCCACTGGGAACATCTGAGCCTGTTGCTGTTTGTAGTCAGGGAATAAACTTCTCCGCTCCCAACATTTCATATTTGGCTTAATTGGAACCACTGCTCAGAGGAGGATGCTCTGAGCGTTGGCAGCAAAAAGTTTATGGAGAGCCCATCCCTTTCCAGAGGAGCAGTAGCGATCCCAGCCCTGCTCAGACGCTTTCCAGAGGATGTTGCACAACCCAGCTGCATCATGTTCTTGCTCTGTCATGTCCCTTCTTGAGCAGTGTCGTAAACAGCGTCTTATTCACTTCAGTGGCATGTGCAGAGGAGAAACATCACACGGTGATCCTGGGAGCTGGGGCCAGAAAAGGGAATAAAAACTGTGCAATGTGAATGACACCAACTCTGGGGTTGCTTGACAGCAGGGGGTTTTTTTGGGGTGTGTGTGAAAATGGCAACAGGCTTTATCTCACATGAAGAATTAGTTTCCTGTTCTAATAATAGTAATAGCAATCACAGCAATAACCATAACAAAATTCCCCCCAAATGAAATGAATTTTTTCTGGGTTCCAATGTCATCTAAACACTCCCCCCACCCCCTTAACTCTGTAAATCAAAAATGGCCCCAAAGAAACCAGCTCAGTTTTATACATGTGAAAATATGCTGAGTGGGACTGGCAGCATCTCCCATTGCAAATCCAAAAAGGGATTTGAAAAAACCCAAGGCAATTAAAGCCCCAAAATCAGGGAACACCTCTGATGGGATATGAGGGAGTGACGTAATGGGGGGAGGTTTGAATATTCAATGTTAGTGTTTAGCAAAACTTTATGTAAGAAAAATAATGAGGTCGAGTTCTGTAGCTGCTAGATATGTTCAATAATTTTTTATTCAAATATAAATATTTAAGATACTGAAAAGCTGCTTTCTCTACTCCCTTAAAAATTCCAAACTGTACGACCAGTTCCCATAAATGACTAATCTTATTTTAAATGAAGCTAATTTTTGGCTAGGTCTTGAGAAGAAAAAATATTGGATCTGCAACAAAATCCATATTTTTCCCCCCACACTGTGTCTTAAAAATGTATCCAGACTAACAGCTTGTTTCCAGATGATATTGGATGCTCCTTTTGGTTTCCAAAATCGGGTTTTTGTATCTGGTTGTGTGACACAGAGATCGGATACAGGTTCTAGATTTTTTTACCCCCTCCACTTTGCAAACTTCGGGCTGGGGGGTCTTCACAAGCTGCTGGGGAAAAACAAAAAAGAAAGGAAAAAAAAGCAGGTTTAGAAAATCTGGGGATTTAAAGTGGAAGAGTACAGTCCTTCCCCCCTATGGCGGGTGGATTTATTGGGTGTCATGATGACACAATGTGTCTATTTGCAGGCGAAGAAAGCCCCCTACTTAACCTTCATCTTTTTGTGTGTGCACGTACCAGAAGGCACCACACTGTTGCTGGAAAACAAATAATTAGTGACATGTTCTGTAACACCATTGCTATTTAAAGCTAAATCAGTGGGTTAATGCTTCTCGAAATGTGACATCCATGAGGGATTCTCGCTCCAGCACTGTTAGTCACTTGGTGGTCTCCGGAGTGACAGGATCAATGCCCTGAGTTTTAAAAGTCTTGGTTGAAATAAGAAACAAGTGATTATTGTAGATTTTTTTTTGGGAGTGGGGGGAGGTGGATCCTGCAGGAGCTGACTCCTTCTGCCCAAAGAGCCCCATGGGAGATGCTGGTCCTCAGCCCTTTGCTGACCTTCACCCCCGCACACGGCTCAGTGCAGCCCCTCTCCTCATGGGCTGTGGGGCAAGGACAAGCAGGAAAATCATGTGGGATCAACTTCTGAACTGCAAAATCCCTGAAGACAGAGCCCAGGGCTCCCCAGGGCATCTGCACAGCACTAAACACCCTGTCAGGCTGAAAGAATGAACCCCAAGAGTTTATAATTGCACACCAATGATAGAGAGAGAGACTCCGGGTTTGATTTTGCTCAGGAACTGAAGCCATTCTTCACTAGGGCAAATGACCTGAACAAAATGCTTTGCATGGGTGAGAATAAAATCCAAAAGCATTGAGGAAAGGAAAAAAAAAAAAAAAAAAGAAGAAAAAGGAAGAAATAAAACAGTCAAATCACATTTTACTTCTTCTTACCCAGGAGATTGACACAGTAGCTTTTTTTTCTCCTTCCCATTTTCCATTAAGCTGGTTCTTTAAAACACATCTGAACTTTTCCCATCCTGACGATTCCCACGGACAATTGGCAGAGAATCTAGGACAACTTGCAATACTGGGATTTTTTCCAGGCATGAGTAACTTGTTAAAAAGCCACTATTTCCCTAATACTAACAGTAAACAGAGTTCACATCCACATGAAATCCTCTGTGACCTATCGGGGAAAGTTTTTTGTATATTTATACAGGGAGATATATGAAATCATTTAATTCCTTTATCCATCAAGCACTTGGAACTCAGCATGTCCGTTTATATTTCACTTACAAAAATAAATATACACATGCATGCCAGGCTAGATTTAAAGGTATCCTTTTCCCCCAGTTGACAGCTCCATGCCTGTAGTTTTATAAGGGAAAGCTTTTGAAAGAGCAGTATTTAAAATAAAGTCAGTGAGCCATGTTTTATGTCACGCTGACGAAATATAACTCCATCACACCTGCTGCTCCTACTACTTTGGGTGGTGGACAACTCTATTGAGCAGCTATTTCCCAATTTTCTGAGCTTTTAGAAAATTGCCCTTTTGGGCAAGCAGAAATTTTGGACATACATCTGCTGTGTAGAGGTATTAAATGTACAATGATTTCCAAACTTCCCCAAATGATCACTATGTTTTGGGACCTGTTGATGTATCTAATTAAGCTAAGTCTATTTTGGAGAAAGAAATCCAAATTGCGATAACATTTGAAGTCCCTCTCACACTTTGTCCCACCACAGAAATGGGTTCTGCCTGCTCAAAGAAGCTGAAACCATCTAAAAATAGATATAGCTTATCATTTATTTCAGAATATTTAATAATGAAAAAGTATCAGGAAGCCCTTCTAAGGGGCAGGGACAAGGACATGTGAGAGGGCCGTAAAACTGAGGTCTGCCTGTATCTGAATTTTGGGTGCCATATGGGATGGAGCACATAGGTGCCATCAGTTTGAGCACAAGTGCCTGGTGTTCTTGATTCCTTTTTCAAGTACAGCTACAAAGGCAGTGTGCATGTTTCCAGTAGGATCATACTCCCTGTTGTAACCCTGTTTTTTGAGAACTGAACAGAAACTCTATTCACAACAGTGCAGCTCTCCCACTCAAATCTGTTCTCCTGGCTATGCCTCAGTTTCCCTAAAAGAAAAAAAGCAACAAAACAGAATGAGCAAAATACTTTGTAATACACTTTGAAGTTTGTTTTATCCTAATTATAATAATGTAATCTTAAATCATATGGCTAGAGTTATGTGATGTAAAGACTTTTCCATGTTTCTGACGTTTTCCCATCCAAAAAGGGTGTGAAAAGACAAAGCTGTGATTTCTTTCTAGTAGGGATTTCCAGAAAACATTGGATTTTAGAAGAATCAAAAGAAAACACATTGGCTTTGGACTGCTTTCCTCTTGGAAGGTTGTGTCAACCTCACATTCCCTGCAAGTGAAATTAGGTGTGTTTGCGTAGTATTTTATGTGCAGCCTTTTAGTCTGTCCACAAAACATAATTCTCATTAAAAAGAGCCATTAACAACCCTCTTCCATTAGGCTGGATTTCCTCAGTGGATTATGGTTTCTTTTCTGCAAAAGTGAACACTTTCCTTGGGAAAATCTCTCCCAAAAAAACGGAATTTATTTGGTTGGAAGAGCATTTTGACATAAACATTCCCAGTTAGGTTTGCCATTCAGTGCTGATTTAGGTAGGGAGGGTAGGCAAGGCTGAACATTGACAGTGCTACAGACCTGAATAATTCACAGGCAGCCTAAACCCTCCAGCTTTCCTGGCCACCTCTGGAACCACAGGCCACAAAGTCCGGGGCAAAAGAGAAGCATCCACAGAGATTGGAGAAAAGAGGATGTGGCCACCACCATCCAGAACATGAAGACTTCTCTCCACCTCCTGCAGAAGGAAGAGAAACCAGAGTTTTTGTGTATAATTCACATGTTCTGCCTTTGCATCCCTAGGCATCAAAGCAATTCCCCTTGACTTGCACAGGAGAAACTCTTTTTGATTTTTTTTTGTTTAGTGGAGTCCTTCATTCAGACTCACAGGATATTCTGGAAGGCTTTGAGCGTCTCAGAGCACATTTCAGCCAAGTGCTTTTGTATTTTCCTTCAATGTCTACATGGGAGAACGAATATATGTTAGTTTAGTTTTTGCTTCTCTATTTCAGGGATACCCATTGGAATTGATTTGAGAAGCATATCAGCAAAAACACACAAGGCAATGTCCCCCCTGAATTATTCCTACTATGTGCCTGATTAGAATTAGTAAATTGATCACCACCTCTGCATCTGAAAAATATCATTAAAGTCATAGCCAGGCTTCTATACAGAGGGAGTTATTAGGGGTCTTTTTGGCATTGTGCCTCTACTTACTGTCTGGTGAGAAACACTGAAAAATCCAGATCTTTTCTTGGATCTATTGAGAGATCTCCTATTATAGTAGTGATCCGGCAATAAAACAAACCAAAACCAGAAAGAATTGGTTCCATCTCTGAGGGCTTACAGTGAAACATTTGCTAAAGTTTTATTAGTTCTGGCATAATGAAAAGTATTTTGCATTTAAATAAAATAAAAGTATGGCAGTTACAGCAACAGGCTGTATTTTTGCTGTTTGGATGAAACGTTTCAGTCTTGCTGGGAATGAGCAGATTGCTTTTCCCAGCTCCTCAGGAAGTCAGTGCCAGTCTCGTAAACTCTTTCAGATCTTCTCTAAGTACAGCTGAGGCCAGAACCAGTTTTTTTTTTACTATGCAGTTACATTGCTAACTTCCCCCATCTAATGGATATTCCTTTGACTCAGGAGTTCAGGACCAGGCCCTGAGAGTATTTTACCTAAATTCCCCCTGCCTTTGTGACTAAATCTGGAGAGTGGGATTTGAACCCCTCCTTTCAGCATTAACAAGGTCCTCAACCTTCCATAAGGTCATGTTTGAGGACTTCCATGAGAAGGAACAGGGAGCTGTTCTGTGGGAGCTCCTTGTACTTCATTCTCATGGAGCTCAAGTCATTTAAAAGGATGAGAAAGTTAGTGTAATGTTTTTCTCTTTATTTGTCGTGCTTCAAATTATTTTTTATGAAGTTATTTGTACACATTTCAGCGCTTCCTGTTTGGAGCAGACGTGGCAGCTGAAATACCATGAGAAAAACTTCTTATCCTGATGGCAATTTGGATCTGGCTAAAAGCAGGAAAATGCATTTAAAATCCTCACATAACTCTTGTTTTTTTATCCAATGTCTGCCCTGATTTATGACAAAAGTTGTGTTCTGACTGGTGGACCAGATCTTTTCTGATTTTGAGACCTCACAAATACTGAACGTTTGGCTCCTAGCTGGACTTTGAGGTTTGTAGCTTGACTAGATCATATCGAACAAGTAGAATGCCAGTGTGAGATTAGGTGACTTTTGTACCAGGCAGATTTTAGGCTGGTCAAATCTGAAAGTAAATCTTGCTTTAATTTGTAAAAATGGTATATTTCCCTTCTATGTCTCACCAATGTACTTACAATTTATATTCTATATGCTGCAAATACTGTCAAAAATCTTATTTTTTCAATACTTTCTTATGTCAAAGGCCAGAGCTACATTTTGGTTGTTGCTGGCTCAGGGGAAATGAAAGAATGAAGCATCAACAGATGCACCACCAAACAACCCAGTTCTGTCTGACTTGGTCCTTGGCATCTGTGTGCTATTTCTGTCAAACTCAATCAAACCGAGTGTTAATTTTTGAAGCAAAACCCCTGTGATTATTCCACTTGTGATGTAAGCCAGATCTAACCTCAAGACTGTCAAAGGCCAGAAGTCAATGACCCAATTTTTCATGCCATGCAGCCCTCTATCAGTAGCCAGTGCTTTTCCCAGTGTTCATTCCTACTTATGTAGATTATTCATTCTTTGTGAAATTTGTTATAGATGCCAAATAGAGTATTTATATAAAATTCAGGCCAGTTGCAACTTTGAGAAGCTTTGCCTACAGCACAGTGTGGCAAATAGATCCCAGAGTGCATGTCTGGTAAGTATGAAACCTCATCCAGACAGGAATCTCACTTTGCACAAAGAAATACTTCTTAGAGCAATCACAATTGAATGCCAAGAATCCCCAGTGAAAAGTTTTAGTGAGAAATTTGTGTTGGGGTATTGCAATTATGGATCTTTCTCTAAGTGCTCACTCACTTGGAATATAAAATGGAGTGATCTTGGTATTTTAGGACCTTTCTACTCTGATTATATCGTAGAGCCCAGTGGGACAAGATTTTGACCTGGATTTCTGCCTTCACCTGAGCTGACTTTGGGTTGCAATAGTTCATCAGTGTTGGTGTTCTTTGATTTTTTACTTTTCTTTGCTCCTGAGGCCAGGAATGCAAGACCTTACCAGTACAAATTTAGCTTGAGCTTTGCAAAACTAGTGATAGTAACCCAGGTCAATGAGAGAATTTCAGCAAACTGGAAAAGTGCCATGTTTAATAAAAAAAAAAGGGGAGGGAAAAGGGCAGAGTGGCTTCATACATTGATAATATCTCTCTAACTTTCTTTTGATCAGCAGGAGCACTGTGTAATGAGGCAGGCGAATGTCTTCTCTCTGGGAATGCAGTTATTCAGAGTTGGTGACAGCATGAAAATTCTGCATATTTGGTCTCCCAATTCCACAACCTCTTCTGCTTTTGCAGACTTCATGTTCCCCATGCAAAGACTGACTTTGGGAGAATCTTTCTTTCTAGGACAGCATGAGGCTCACAGGCATCTCTGAACCCTATCTTGAGTGGAAAAGGTGTAGAGAAGTTGAACTGAGGCAGAAACAAAAATAGACATGTACATAACTATAGTAAATGAAACAAGAAAGCTAAAGAATATTAACTGGACTGTGAAACAGTCATTGGCTGAATTTAATTCTAGTCAGCTAAAGAATGGCAAGTTAACAGAATTTCATACTGAAATTCCCTCTAAGGTGTAGGTCCCAATGAAAGTACTGAAAGAATTTAGATACATTATTAATGCATAAACTATTTAGTAGAACAAGATGGAAAAGTAGGACTGGGAAATAACTAATTTTTCCAGGTTTTTCTTCCTTGCCCAGCCCTATTTTTTGACAAAATTTATTAAAGCAGTGCATTTTGACAGGTTAAACTGCAGTAATTATCCAGACATTGTCAGTCTCTTACATACCTTCCTTTTGTTATTACGTATTCAAAATCTATAGAAATAGAGGATGTTTTCTACAGCTGGCCTGCACACAGAGCCTACAGTACAAAAGTTAAAAGCAGCCAGGCTGTGATTATATCGATGGTTGCTGGTACCTGAACACAATTCCAAATGCACAAACCTATTTTTAGAACACTACATTCCTTTCCTTTTCTTTTTTTTTTTCCTTTTAAACCATAACCTTCATGAAAAGGCTGTGATATATATTCCAGCCACCCAGGTCTGGAAAAGAAGAAAAAAAATATCATATTAACAGCGAGACAATTATCCTGCTGCCAAATGTACAAATATTTGCTAATAACTGTTGCTGTCCTGCAGGCCTGGAGGAGTGCTCCATCTTATTCTTCTGGCTTGCTTTTTGACAGAGGGCTTCCCTTAAATCCATCCTCCACTCTTACTGATCCTGGATTCCTCCCAGCCCACTGATGCTCTGGGCTTGGTCCTGCTGCTGGTCTTTTTCCTGGGAGTTCAACTGGGGCTCCAGGAAAGAATGTGAAAGACGTGTGAGCTCCCACATTTGCTTTTCCTGGCATGGTGCTTGCTGTGTTTTCTTATCAAAACCAAATAAATGTGGTGGATGTTCAGTACACTTGCAAACCCTCGGTGTTCCCTGGGAGAAGGCAGCTGTGGCAGGAGACCACCATGAACCGCCTTGCCTAGACCTAAAGGGAACATCTATGAAATTAATTGGTGCTTTCAAATAAAAGCCATTTAATGTAAAACTGATAAATCCATTAAATGCGTATTACGGCTGCCATGGTTTTATTCAGGGAAGAGATTTATTCATGGAGCAGTTTGCTATTGCCTGTGCAGTTATCAGTGAATAATGATCTGGTGGTTTCACGACTGAATTCCAGGTAGATAATAAAAACAAAACAAAACAAAAGCATTAATGCAATTTATTAATTTATTTCTCATCCCTTCCTATGTGTGTGGCCCCCTGCAGAGCTGCAGGCATGTAAGTAAGAGCAGAAAAATTGGTCTGATGCTGTACCTCCTGTGTGACTGGGTGTGTTTGCAAAGCTGTTGACGTTTTGTCACTGTAAATGCACAGAAATTGTGCAAGCATATCAAATCCATCAGTCTGAGCTCAAAGCACGTATTGGCCCGTGTCTCCCCAAAAGTGCCCTAAAACCCAGTCTCCAGCTGAACTTCCCCAATGTCCCATGACTCCCCTCAATGCTTTGTTTTGCATTTTAGGTCCCAAGTGTTCATCTCCACACAAAAGCATGTACTGCCTGTGTGTGTAAACCCTCAAAAATGCTCTGATTTTATCCACAAGTCAGGGGAGCAGCTGGGAGACATTGCAGCTTTTTTCCTTTTATTTCCTTCCTCTTTTTTTTCCTTTGTTTGCCGCCCCATCTCTGACTTGGAGGGTCAAATCCATGGCAAGTTCATTTCTGGGCCAACTCTGCCAAATTATATGATGTGAATTAATGTCTACTAGAGCTTAGAACAGCAAACTCTGATTTAAGCTCTTAGGTTGAACTTGTCTACAATTGTTGAGGTGAAAGGCCAGTTCATACCCATTAATTAAACTAATCCATCTCAATCTACTTTATTTTATACCTTTTAGGGTTTGTGACTCTAAGAAATATATTTAGATAAAGCAATGCTGTTAAAACCCCGGAACATTGCTAAAGACACTCACCACCCACCATTGGTTTATACTAGAGATCGCTTCAAGCATTTTTTAAATGCTGGGAATTAATTTAATCATATATTTGTTAGTTAATCCCAACACACGGAGCAGTTTCCTATCCAATTGATTCAAATAACCAGTCCATTAATGTCAGGGTTATTTTTGATTCTGACTTTAGTCCATTTGTAGTAATTTCATTAATAAGCAAGCACTTCTGTTGGACTCCCCCTGATTTTTCCTTCCACCTCCTCCTTCATTGTGGTTTTAGTGTTAAAACACACGAAAACGAGGGAGCGCAATTACCTTGTGAAATCTGAACCTAAACACAACCCCTAAGTACAGCTTTTAGGGGCTCTTGTGTACATAGCAGCAGGCAGAGAATATTCAGGAAGATTAGCAAGGTTCAAGTATTATCTAAAAGCATATGGGAATTTCTTAAGAGGATCTAATCTAAAAATAGGATTAAGACATATTACCAGATGTCTATCCCTAAATATTCATTTTTAAACTGAAGATATTTAATGACTGAGTAATATTTAATAAGTTATTAGTTGACCGTAGAGGCTTCTGAAATTGAAATTCCTCGGAAATGTCTATCATGATAATAATTAATAAGGATTTTAAAACAGCAGCTTCATTGCAATGGTTTTCTGCCATATTACAGAAACCCATTTTTTAAAAGTATGGGCTGTTTTAGATTTTTAGTTTGGGGTTTTTTGTGTGGGTTTTTTGGTTTTTTTTAATAGTATACAGAGATCAGAAAATCCTGTGTGCTGTAACATTGAAATTCCTAAGGTAAAAATGAGCAGAAGGAAGACATGAATGGTTTGAGATAGAGATCCATACATATTTATCCATTTTTACCTGAATGCTTTTATTCTGAAAACAGTCCAGAACTACAGGCTAGAGGCACTAAGTGTGGTTTGTGTGGTTGTGCCTTGCATGTGGCCCCTGTGTTGTAGGTTGCAGCCAGACAGCTCATTTAAAGGACAGCAGGTCTTATTGATCTCAGCATCCACATAAACCTGGAGCACATCTTAACAAAAACATTTCTTAGAGATTTAAGTTTTCTACAGTCAGACAGATGAAGAAAAGCTGAAACAATGCTAGTGCAGAATTTTCAGTATAGTCAGAATTGTGGGAACATTCAAATAAGCCCTGGTCCACTTTCACTTTTGGATTTCTATCTCAAACTTTCTAATACTTATCCATATTTGAATCTTGGGATGTGTTTATTTTCTGCTAAATGTTGTGGTAAATCCAAAGGCTGGGCTCAGACAGATGTTACTTGCTCAGAGTCAAGAGGTAAGCTAAAGTCAGAGTTCTTCTGAGAAAGCTCATCTTCTACTCTTCTATGGGCACGATGTCTTAAGTCAAGAACATAACTGAAGTACATTTCTTGTGATATTTGGACACATGTTTCACAGAGAAGAGGAAAGATTATTGTTCTTTCTGTCCTCTCCCCTGTTTGTAAAAGCCATGGACTACTATAATTAAAAAAAAATTAAACTACTTTTATAATTCTTAGACTTTCTCCTGAAACAGAAGGCTATAGGTACCTTCCATAAATTGTGGTTGCACCAGTTCCCTCACCTGGAGAAATATGATGTCCTTCAACATAAAGAAATCTGCTGTCAGACAGAAAGTGCAGAACGTCCTGCCAGAGTGACAGAGGAAAAAACATTGGATTTGTGGAAAACCATGAAGCTCTTAGTAATTTCCAGGGTTCCATCCTCTGCTATAGCTGATGAGCAGCTCTGGAAGATGACAGGAAGGAACGGTGGAGGGAAGCTGGAGGAGCTGTAGCAGCCTTGCAGTAACACTTGTAACCTTTTCCCTCCCTATCAGACCCACAGGAGGCTGGCACATAAAACCTGGGGCACAGCTGTGCCTAAGGGGAAATTTCACTGCTGTGTTTTACAGTTGTTGTTTTGAGTCACTGATAAAACCAAGCACCAGGGAATAGTTTGTTTGAGGTGTGTGTGCTCCATTCTGAGCAGGATGGGAATTGTTGGTTCATGAGTCAATCAGATAATCATGGTGAGAGTAACTGGCAAGGGTGGTGTTGATGCTTTGGCTGAGCGATGAAGGGGATCGTTTCTTCTTCCTCTTCATGTACCTAAAATTTTGGCTCCTAGCAAACTTGGGAATCCAATGCACATCCAGGATGTTATTGTGCTTTATTGTATTATATTTTATTTTTTGTCCAGCCAGAATAATTAGTTATAGGAAAGAAAATATAGTGAAGCAAACATTTCTGGAGAGATCTTTCCATTATTTTTATTTTTTTCCTTCATCACTTGCCAGCCAGGGGCTCTGCACTTGGCTCCTCAATCAGGAAGAGAAAAGAAAAGACAAAGGGACAAAATAACTTTCACAGGGAAGAGGCGGCTCCTCATGCTTGAAATATTTTTGCTTTCATTGGTGAGAAGTAGAAGACATTAAGCCAGGGCTGGACTGTACTCTGTGGGTCTCAGGGCCCTAATATTAAGCAATATTACCCCTCAACCAGCTAATAACAAAAATGAAGACTCGTCCAGCAATTAGACTGCTAGTCTGACTTTGATAAATATGAATTCAAATCATTGTTCCTGTTCTTCATAAAATGGCTTGTTTTGGAAGGCACCTTAAAGATCATCTTGTTCCAATCCCCCTGCTATGGACAGGGACACCTTCCACTAGAGCTGATCACCCTTAGGCCCATCCAGCTTTGTTGGTTGTTGTTTGTGTATTGTACCAAAAAGGTGACTGGTTTGAGACCAGAAGCACAAATATATTTATGAACCCAGATCTACATTGAAAATACAAATAGGACATGTTTTTTAGGGATGGAATATGAGTGCCTGATTTTCAGTCTGGACTTGGCCTCTAGTCTCTTATTACTTGTCTGAGTGCAAATAGCCCTTTTCCATACCAAAGCAGTTTAAAACTAAAGATTTAAAGAAAAATAAATTAAAGATTACACAAGTATTAGAGTGAAAGAGACAGAAGTTCAGCGTTTCTGAGTGATGGGTCACACACTGGAAAGGCATTCTCCTGTGACCCAAAACTTCATACCTATGTATATTTATGAAATATGTAGCAGCTTATTTTTCTAGGTTACCCTTGTTAAGGAGATACACTGTGGCCATTTGAATGGTGTTTCAACTTTTACAGCCACCTGGAGAGGCAGAGAAGTTTGGTGAAGTGCATAAAGTATGTCACACAACAGAATGGCAGTGGCAATGGCCACACAGTCTGCAGCAGTCTGGGAAGGAAAATAATAGGATAAAATTTTCCCACTCTTTGGAAACCTAGAATACTTGAGTTTTCTGGGCAGTGGGGAACTTTCTGAGGTAGGGAATTGCTCTCAGACCTCAGAGCAAATCACCAAAATGACATCCTTGCGTGTTCGCACACTGCCACTGGAGCATCTACAGTATCTACATTGTGGATACCTACACCTGCACTCTGCTTATCAGCCAAAATACTTTCTACTCCTCCGAAAGTATCCTCCACTGGTCTCCCTGAAACCACTCAATTCCCAATACATACAGCTCTGTGATACTGGTGGGGCCACTGGCAGCCCTGCAGCTCTTGATTTCTAATGAATTACTCTTTGCTGGACATGAGACTCAGAGGTCATGGAGTGGGAAGGAGTGGTGGATCATGACAAACAAACCAATCCCCTCCTCCAAGGTTAGCATATCTGGCTGTGTTCATATATCTGTGTGCACACTCAGGGTGGTTCTGATCAAAGCTACCACTTCTTGGCCTGTATCTTCAAGCTGACATAATTTTGTCATGGCTAAGATGATGTTCTGGTATAGGAAATAAAAACATAGAATAAACCAGCTTTGTTTTTCACTCCAAATTCCACACAATTTTGCCTTACACATTCTTTACTCTGGCCCTCTTCTTTCCATCAGTTGCCAAACTAAAGTTTTGTACTGGGCCATTAAATAAAAAGCGAAAACAAAACTTTTGTTGAGATGAACACTTTTTTTTTTCTCTCTCTCTTTGCCATTGGGGCCTCAGCTAAAGTGACCTGAGGCTAAATAGGCTCTCAAAGAAAGCTTTCTTGCCAAAGAAATGTCATTGCTGTTAAACAGTACTAATGAATGCATAGATTTAGAACCTTATTTACATTGAAATTTGTTTAGTAAGCCAAGTTAGGTCTGAAAATTGGGACAAACTGTTTCCTCAATAATTTAATAACTCCAAAGACCTTGTCCATTTGAAAAAGGCTGAGCCTCAACATCCACTTACAAATGCAATGTCACGTTTCCCCAAATTGAATAAAATGCTAATAATACAGCAGATCCCCAGATCAGCAAGTAAAGTGGCTTTTAGCTCTGAGTTCAGCTGGAGACAGAGTGAATAACAACAGTCAGCTTACTCTGTCCTAAGCAAAATGGTTTTATTACATCAATTGCCTGTGTTTCAAGTGTTTTGAAGGGTTCACATTTATTTTCATAACCTCGCTGAATTCGGCACCCTTGCCAGTAGTACTGGAAATTTCATATCGGGAGCTTTTCATTGAAATAGGCCAATTAACTCACTCAGGTCACATTCCTTATATGAACTGCTTTTAATAGTCGGCCTCACCACCCATTTTGTGACAAACAAAAATCTGCAACAAAAACCAAATTAATTCATTTTGGTGAGTCCTTCCCAGGGGGAAGCATATATCAGCTGGTTAACCAAAAATGGGACACTTGGACAAATAAATTATACGAATGCATGTCCATCATACTCCTCCCTGAAAGTTACAATGTCTGCTTTGTGGAAACCATAACTCTGATTTCTATCTTATGGATCAGTATTTCTGCAAAATTTGGTTTGGCCCTTTATGTCAGGTAGCCTTGGTGCAGAGGCTTTAAACTTTATCCAGATGGAAACCCTGCTGCAGCATGGGAAGAGTAAAAGCTAATTTATAGCCTGGGTCTGAGCTACACAGTAATTTCTTGCTTTGTCCCTGAGAGGCAGAACTGAGTTTTCTAGAATAAAGACAACAGTTGCCATCTAATGCATATGTCAGAGGTAGCATTGATTTGAGAATTTATTCTTGAATGAAAGTTAAATGCTCAGTATATTACAAAACATGCAGGGCCCTGTGAAAGAGGTACTTATGAACATCCAATATCCCATTGTAATAGAGCAGGTAGAAGAAACCCTACCAAAGACAGATGCCACAGAGATCAGACTTTGATGTCAAAGCTTGAACAGTCACCCATCACTTCGGGGCTTATGCTTTTCTCACTAGACTGCAGTTATTATACTGAATTCCTGTCCCAAAATTGTTCACAGTTTCCCACTGGTATCATTTTAAATAGTGTTTTAAATGGAAATAAACAAATGCAACCAGGCCATTATGACTCTTGTCCTGAGACTGGGGTAATGAGCAAACAAGAGAGACACCAGTAGAGTCTAAATATTTTAAATATGTCTGAGAAATGATGTGCTGTTCTCACACAGCAAACAATTTGTGGAACATGGCAGATCTCAGTCAAACTAAGAGCACCCAAACAAATGTACCTTACTTCACTACAAACTGTTAGGAAATACATTTTTGAAGCTGAGCCTCTATCAGAATATGATATTACATGACACTGTAACCTTTTTCCCTCCAGAAAACCACCCTTTATGAATAAAACATAGGTGACCTTTAAAAACTTAGCAGTTGTACTAGGTGATTGCATATTAACAAGCTTTTTGAGGAACTAGGACAGGCACTGTACGTTTCAGTTAAGGACAGATAATAGAACTATTCAAATAATTTATTATTTTATACAATATAGGGAAATGTAAGAAAACTACCTCAACAAGAGTCTGCTTAAATTTTTGTACATATAATTTTATGTGGCTTGCTCCATTCATCTAAGTTATACAGTCACTGTTAAATGAAAGACTTCCTTTTAAAGGACAACTCTGATTCTCCTTTACTTGAAGTTTATGAACAGCTTTGGTTTGAGGCAACTTGATTGGACAAGTTGCAGTGACTACAAGGCATTTTTCATAGGTGATCAAAGGCATCTGAGGCCTTCTGTCCTTCCTTTGCCAGGATAAAAGGTTTGGAGACAAAGACTGAGCTGATTTAAATCAGTAGAAATGGGGAGACAGCGCGGCATATACAGCAATGTATGAGGGTAAAGAGGACTCAGTTCTCTGGCTGACTTTCTCTAGGAAAGGCTCTTGACTTTATTTGATCATCTTTATTGAAGCCAAATGAAGAAAAGAGGGAGTGGGTTGACACTAAAGAGAACATTTCTACCAGAGGGATAACTTTGGAAATTCATAACATTTACAAGTTTGAGTAATTACACTAAATCTCATCTTCTTGCTTCCTCCATTCCCTCACTAGTTCTAAAATCTAGTTATATGAAGTAGAAATTTAGGGTGATATTCTGATGTCCTCCAGCTCTTGAATGGTCCATCATCTTGGCATCTCTCCTTACTTACACATTCAGTACATGGAGCTCTAACAAATGAGAAGAAATAAATTGCTCAGCACTTTTGCTCTTTTTTCCTACTCCAGAAACAATCCTGTTGCATGTGAGCAAAAGACTCTGTCTTTTACTGAAAGACCTGGTGGTAATAAACCTTTTGCCATGAAAGCAGTCGATTCCCAGCTTAGCAAAGATGAAATAGTAGTACTTACAAAGGAGATGAACTATTACAGAAGTCCAAATTATTATTTTAAAACCCGATGCCCAATGCATCTGAATGTATCATCTGGAATCTTGGATGCCCTGTTTCTTTGCACTATCTCAGGTATAATTGCCTGAAGGTGACTAGATTTTATTTCAACCTTTTGCTTCATGAGCAGCTCCCTCTGAGTATTAGAGCTATATCCAGGCACAGAAGAGAATAAAAATCAGCGATATTTGTCATTTTATCAGTTAATGTCCTTAGACTGGCTGAAAAGTTTCCAAGTGGGAGTCTTGGGGGTGTTGAGTGTGTGCACCTTTCCTTTGTGCAGGCAGAGCACATGGTGGTTTATCCTTTGAGCCAGTGGGAGAGAAAGGGAAAAATGTTCCACCAGACCAGCCTGATTGGTTTTTCTCCAATGTGTCATTACTGTGTTTCAGAGCATCTGTGTTGCTGCCGTATGAACTGGATACGAACACAAAGTAATCAATTTCAGTTGAGAGCACTAATTTATCACCTTGCCATCTTTTATGCAAGGTAGAGAATCTCTCTCTCTGTGTTTCTCTTCTACTTTCTAAATGCAAAATCAGGACAATAGACAACCCCCTCCCCTTTTCCTCCCTCTCTTCCCTCTCCCTATTTGTTTATAAGCCCTTGTAATTAAAATAAATGCTCTGAGAAGCAGAAATGTACATTATCATGCTCCATCATTGCCTGTTAAAGGGCAAGAGTCATGCTGGTTCTTACTGGAAAGTATACAGGAAAACTCCAAATTTTAGCCTCTTCTGCATTGCTAAGAACCTCCTCTTAATGCACAGTTATCCACCGAACCATAGCAGATATAGAAATCAAGTATCCTTTAGTCCTCTCCTATGAAAATGGAAAAAAACCCTGTTTTGTTGTCCTTGGCATAAATATTCTCTATCAAAACTAGAAAAAATATCAATATGATGGACCCAGACTTTGGGTGTCAGAAACAGCCTGCACGTTGCAATCTCATACCCACAAGAGATCCTGAAAGAGGCCATTAAAGAAGGTCAGAATCTTCCCAAATCATATGTCTATGTGTTCTTTGGTAGGCAAACATGAGCTTGGAATTTAAAGTCCAATAATTTGTTGTTTTGGTTTTCTTTTGGCACTTCTCCGAAAGCTGAATTTCCTAAATCCCCACTTATTTTAAATACAGCTTTCAAATAATATTTCCAAGAGTTTTTCTAGCCTTAATCAAAGGGAGGCTGTTTAGTTAAAGCCAAACAACTTTTGGGTCCATAGAGGTATGGTTGATGTTCTTTCAGGACTATTAGAGATGAATTTACTCACTACAGGTGTTTGTGCCAACCCGAACATATTGAAACATCCCATCCAAGGGATGTTGTCCTTGCTTATTTTCACTTTGTCTTTAATTCCTGTTGGTCTGAAACACTACTAACAAGTTCTATTTGCATTCACACACTTTTTACTTTCTTTGTTTGCTATTCTTTCAGTCTTTGAGCCTTTACTGTTGATGTTAAAGTCTTTCATCATCATTTTCCTTAGAAAAAACACCCTAGTTTATGCACACACATGGATATGTATATATATTCTTGGAACCTGACATTCCTCTGCTGTTCCCAGTATATCTTTCCGGGCCCCAATTTCCTAACCAAAAGCACATTACAGATCTGATTCTTTCCACAGCCTAGCAGCACATCAATAAACTAAAGATTATTGTGCTTTGTCAGGTTTTATTTTGTAACATTATGGGAAATACTCTGCTGCTTTGGATGAGTGCATAAACTCTTATTGCCTGACAATTAACAGAGCTAGTAATAGAAAATGCAATGTAATTTACCTTAGTACAAGGGATTTTGGTTAACAAAAATTAAACTATTGAACTCTCCTCTCATAAGGGAAGGACATTCTCTCATTATGTGTGCAATTTTTTTAGGCGGTTAAATAAATAAAAAGCCCTGTACACAACAGCAACTGGGTGCTGGGCCTTGGGTGGATTTATTATGAAGTCTATGTGGAATTCTTCTAATGTGCTTGCTTTGGAACTAAACAACATGATCCCTTTGCAAAATAAGCACGCTGTAGACTTTTCTGGGATACAGAGAGAGTTCACCAAATAAATAATGTTGAAGGGGGAGTTCCTTTATGCGCTGTGTAATTCCACTGTGCTGGAGATGACTTCTTACCTCTGTTGCTGAATTAGGAAGGTCAGAATTCAATTCTCTCCTCAGCAACTACTTACTATAAATGTCGAGGGGCCACCACATTACTCTGAGGACCAGTCAATCTTTTCAGCTTGACCTCCAAAGAGGTGGCTTATGTACTCTTGATCTCCCTGGCCTAGGAAGGTCATGTTTCTTTCCCTTTTTTCCTTCTCCTTTCCATTTCCTTCTCCTTTTTAAATTTTCTTTCCTGTTCAGGAAAAGAAAGTAAGCTAAACCTTAGTACAATTTATTTAAGGTTGATATTTCCCCCACCAACTGGAAATTTTCGTCTGTTTGAAAGGAAACTGTACATGAATGAAACCCGGAGAGAAACAAGGTTGAAGAATCAGGGTGAGTAGTTGGCATTGAGGTTCAAAGCACAGCCTTAAATTCGATGGTGCCTGGTGTGAACCTGAACAAATCCATGGAGAATTTGCTTTGTGTAGACTATGCAAATAAGGAGTTTTACACTGACTTTCCTCAGCATACCTAAAGAAGAACCTCAGTAAGAAAATATACTTGGGCACTGCAAGCTTTAGCTCTGTCACTTGAATAAAACTAGTTTTTTATATTATAAAAAGCCCACTTTGATCCATTGCTATTTTCAGGCTAAAGAAATGATCTAATAAAATTTAAGGCCATATTGATGAATTCTTTATAACCTCCTCATTTTGCATAGTTTCTTTATAGTGAGACTTATATCTGATTTTTAAATGAATGAGAGGGAAAGTTTAGTGTTTGTCTGTGCCTACCTGTTTGTTTATCCATCCCTTAAGGCTTCCAGCTGTTCACAGTGTTCTTCACTGGAAGCAAATCAAAATTTTGGTGAGGGTGAGGTTTGGTCTTTAAAAAATTGGCAAGGTTACTTAGTTAAGGTGTTGCTGTCTATTTCCTACTATGTCTCTGTGGGTTGTAAAACTGTGAGTTTTATGTTCTCAGTTTTGGAGGCCATTTAGATAATCCCAGCCTAAGGTAGAACTGTTTCCCTTTCCTGTAACCATAAGTGTGCACACGAATGAGAAAGTCAGGATGGTTTCAACAGTGGCACAGGCCAGCTGAACATGGCTTTTTCTGGAGAATGGGGTGTATTTGAACAGTGGGCTTTGTGAGAAGGGCAATAATAGACTCACATAGACAGATAATGATGGATGTTATGGAATTGAGATTGGGGTTTAAAATTGTGCCCTCTTGCCCTCAAACCTCCTTACACATACAAGCAAAACAAAGTGGAGTTTGAGATGGAAGCATTAGACTGGATTGGTTGAAAAGCTTCCCTTTTTACTGGAGGGGGTAAGCCCATATCAGAGAGTGTTGAAATCACCTACTTGACCCTTGTCTAACCCTCAATCCAGAACGTACAAAGTAGGACAGAGCTAATCCCAGCAAGTAGGTTTAAGCAAACACACTAACAATTTACTACCACTCAGAGAATGTCACTTTCTGAACTTTCAGCTCACATGAATTTGGAAGCAAGAGCCATTTAAAGAAGAGATGCACTACAGCGAGAATATGAAGGTCCGCTTCAAATCCAGGGAAAGCTCCTCGCTCTTCACCATTGCTGAAGAAAACCTCTCTGTCATTACTGGTGTGCATGGAGGAACATGCATGATGTGTGACTTCCAGAATACAATTTAGTGCCTCTGCAGCAGGTTTTCCCTCTCTTGTAATTTCCCTGAAAGCTCTCAGGTCTCCCGTCCAGCCATGTGCCATGACACGCAGCATCCTCAATAGCACAAATAAAAGCAATCACAGAATATATGAGTGTGGGGAGTTACTGATATTTATGAATATTTTCCTCTATAAAACTGCTTATGAAGAAGGTATTTCAGTCTGGAAACATGTAGGCTCTTCCTGTATCACCTTGAAGCACAGAAGACTGGGAAAAAGGAAATGTGAAAATTCTTCAGATTTATCCTGCCAGCTGGAGAAATTTGTTTACAGTTTTGCCAAGGGCAGGCTGTTCTGATGTTAGCTAGGTTGATCTGTCCCTTACTTCCCAGATAGGTCTGACAATTTAAATGCTTTTATCAGGAAAGGTACAATGAAAATAAAACAAGAAAGTACAATTCAAATTGGGCAAAACCACAGGATCATGCTCATTATGGAATGGACTCTAACCCTCAAATAATACTTTTGCTCATTATACAGGGTCAAATCACGCTGATTTTTTTAATGGATTTTTTTTTAATTTCAGTAGAACAACCTGTGAGATTATCTTTCTCACTCCTGAACAGAAAATTTGTGTGGTTTTGAATATAAATTGTAACCTTGTAGCTGTACTCAACAATTGAGGTTTGTAGTTGTCAACACCAAAATCCTCTCAACTTTTAGGGGAGTTTGGATCTGATCCCGTACCAGGATGGTTTAGATTAATTTTTGATGTTCCTTATTTCCAATAAGATGTTATGATTACAGAAGTTCTGCAAAATGTGGATAGACACTGACACAAAGAAATGATAATGTCAGGGTTGTTTGAGGGGTTTTAATGTATTATGAAGCATATATCATACTCCTTATTTTTCCTTGAGATTTCTGGCTATTAATTTGCCCTACAAAAATGAAGTAGAATGTTGTTAAAACATTCATTAAGAACAGAAACAACTTTGGTTAGGAAATAAAATACATTCAAATGAGAAAGAAGTGCAAAACTACCAAGTGCTGCCATAAATTACTGACAAAAACCAAATTTTAGTTATGTAATTCTTCGTTTGCCTGTTTTTTAATCTTTTTTTTCTATTTGTTCCAGCATGAGAGTCTCTTTTTAAAGACAGATCTAGTGAAATACCACCAGCCTGGAGCAGGGAAAAGGAGACTGTGAATGTTTCCCACTGAAATATACAGTGAGCTCATTAAAAATACAGTCAATTTTTTAATAGAAAAATCATTTTAAGTTTGCTTATATGGTGCACATAAATCCAAAGGCCTGAATTATTGAGTGTTATTAATCCTGATACCTTGAAACCCTCACTATTGTTCCCTCTGCACTTCCAAAGGCAGAACTTAGCTGCCCACAGTCCCCAGAAATATTTTCCTTCTCAAATGTGTGTGCTGAAGCCAACGAGACCCCTCCTGAATCCCTAATTCTTTTCTCAGTCCTTTCCTGAGCTTTCACAGGTAATGGAGCCCAATTCCCAGTTTTTGGAGGTGAGGTCAGATTAGGAAGATGATCCCAGGGAAAAGAGGGGGAACAAAGTCAATCCTGTAAAATGAATGAGTGGAGAGTGGGAAGCCCAAGCTTTGGATCTCCTCTTATCTGACTTCTCCCACTCTGCTTCATGCTGAATCTGCTGTCTTATCTGTTTCTCATATTTGGTATGTGATTTTGTTGGCACTAACAGGGATTTTTCCTCCTCTCATTCTGGAAGACACGCCAAAGAATGCAATGAAAGCTTGTATGACAATCTTTTAATGGTATATGAGAAAACATGAGGAATTTAAAAGGAAGGAGGAACATGCTTGCAATTAAAATCACATGCTCCATCCTGTAAATAGACTTCCACTGAAAGAGTCACATCTCAGGCACATGCTGCAACAGTTCCTGCACATGGCTCTGACTGTCATGGATCTACTTGCTGGTAAGATATTTACATTTCCTCAGGCTTATGCAGAGGGCACCTTCTCCTGAAGCAATGGCAGGGGAGGGAACTCACTGGACTCTAATTCCTCTCTATCATTTCAATTCTTTATGGTAAATGAATGCCAAAACAACCTTAACATGTTTTTCAGTTGCCAGATTAGTTTAGTAGCTTCATGTTTCTGAATTTGTGATGCAGCCTTTCATGCTCGCACTTGCACGGAGATCTGCCCACATGCATCACTACACTCCTTCATTTCCTTTCCCATTCCTGCTGGTTCTGGATCAAATCTGGAGCTGAAGGCTGGCCCTGGCACACATACCCAGTTTATTTTTTCCGTAAGCTCATTTTAGCTGAAGGAAAAAGCTGGAGGCACTGCAATCAGGTAGTTACAAGTAGCACCAGTCCTAAAGTCTTGAATGGACCAAAACTTTCCACCCTTTCTGTTCCAGGAATAACAAAACCCCACTCTGCTGATGTTTGTTGGGTTGCAGTTTATACTTATTTCCTTAAAAATGTGAGAGTTCCTCCTTCATGTAGCTCTGGTAAGCATTTGTCACTCCTCCAGACAGCACAGGAAGGATGAGTGTGTTCCTGAAAGGCTGGATGAACACGTGGACTTGCATGTCTAGGACTTATAGTGACTAAACTACTTTGCAAAATAGGGTTTGTTTTAACCATATCTTCACTGGGTTTTGCTGGCATAAAAACTTCTCCAAGACATAATGCTGAAGAAACGCTAAATTCTGTTTTGAATATTCAAGCAATTGGGTGTAAGGTTGCCACAAGTTGTCTTGAGTTTGTAAAGACATCTGTTGCCAAACTGTAGAACGGTTTCTGGTTGTCCCTAAACAGGAATTATTTTGAAGTTTTACAATGTCTGTATAAAGTAATAAGGTTAAAATGATATTTTCTTACTCATTTTATAAAGTATGTTAGCTTAGGTCAGGTTTAGCATTAGGATTAAAGACATTTGTCACATGTAGAGAGCATCAGAAATAACACCTCATACAACTTTCTTCACAATTAATTTTTAACTTCTGCATCTTAGACACTTTGCCAGAATTTTCAGGTCTCTGTCCTTTAGAGATCTTTATCAGTTGGAAAAGTACACCAGTCTTGAAGCATTAATGTTAAGCACATTTCCACAAGAAAGTATTGCTTTAACAAGGGTGGAAAACGCTCTCCTTAGAAGAGCAATTATCATTAAAGATTCATTATCAAAAGAGTAGTTACCTAAAGCAGAAAAGTATGAACAGTACCACTGATTCATTCCCCTGACAAAGGGTGACAGCAATCCCAAGATGAATGTATTTCAAAGACTAGTACAAATTTGGTCTGTCTGTCTCTGCGTATGAGATGGCTATTGCTGTGT
The DNA here is from genome assembly GCF_017639235.1 of Corvus kubaryi. Taxonomy (NCBI): domain Eukaryota; kingdom Metazoa; phylum Chordata; class Aves; order Passeriformes; family Corvidae; genus Corvus; species Corvus kubaryi. Next base: position 7,870,093 of record NW_024581133.1, on the reverse strand, counting down.
GACCAGATTGAGCACATCTTTAACGGATGCCAACAGGCAGATACCTTTAACAATGATAAGTGTTTTACACTGTGTGAGGACCTGTTCATATATTTTGAAGCACTGGCTGAATTTTCTCTTTGGCTTTTCAATTCCAGGTCATCTCCTCAAAAGGATTAACTTCTTCATCCACATCTTAGGAACTCAAAGTGAGCCTTCACCTTCACACCAGAGGCTCATGTGCTTTCAAACCGTTTGAGATTCCACTTCTGCTCATCTGTAGGCACATGTGGCACAAACTGTGGTCTGCTTGTGTCTTTATCATGGATCATTTACATTCCTCTGCACACTATGCAGCACTCAAGCCAGAGATGCCCCACACTTGCTTTGTGTATGATAAGGTTTTATTCACTCCCTGGCTCAGACCTTGGGAAAAGGAATTTTTTCATAGTTGGTTTACTCCAGAGCAGATCTGGGAGAAGCTAGGCATTAAGATTTACAGAGTTCTTTGAGATTTTTAATTTAAGATAAAATAGAGATGTGTATCTTTTAGAGTATATATTTGTATACACACATTAAACTCTAATTATATATAGACGTGTATCAGTTTTAAATAATAGATTTGGCTGATTTTAGTAGGAATTGGAACCAGTAGATTGAATATTTTTTATTTTTATCTTATTAAGTCACAATGTACCTTTTAATGTGAAAATAATAACAAAAAGCAATTCTGCTTTGCCAAGAAAAACAATATAATGACAGTAACCAACTGGGTTGGCTTTTTCTCATGTCAGAGTTGGACAGAAATGCCAGACCAAATTATAAAGTCCTTCCCCAGGCACAAAACTCTCAAAAAAATCAATGGGAGTTTGTTTAAATACAGATTTAATTAAATCCACAGTAGATGGCCAGTTAGTGGTCACTTTGGTCGGGATGAGAATCTTAAGGAGACAGTTGAACCTTTCCCATCACATTATATAAATGTTATTTTTGCTAGGATATCTTCCTTTACCCCCACCCCCGAAGCAGTTCAGAGACAATAAAACACCAGGAATCCCTGAAGAGTGGTAAAATGCTGACATGATTTAAGGAGGAAGACTCTGATAAGAAGATAAAAATCTAATAAACAGAGTCTGGAGGACCTTGGCAAGTCTCAGCTGCTTGCCAGTGTAAGCAAAGCCCCTCCCAAGGAAAACAAAAGGAACCTTAATCTCAAGGACATTCCACTCACAAACCATCTGAAGGAGAAAGTCAAGGCCATGACCTCTGCAGTCTGAAGTTATGAGCATACTGACAAGAAAATATTTGACTTGGTTCAAGAAGCAAAATCAGTCACTGGATTTTTTAATATATTTTTTTCTTCCATAAGAGACAAAATAAGGCAACGTTGTGTTACACATAAGTGTGTGCATATACACACATCCCACTATCAAATGGAAAGGATATTCAGATGCATGAGATGCATGTATATTATTGTTAAGGATGACATATACGTTGCCTCCAATATCTACACCCCAAGACTTCCCCAAAATAAATAAGCGAATTGTATATGACTGCTGTGGTTTTGACCAGACAAGACACAATATCAGCAGATTAAAATGTTGCATTTGTGTCTTTATGTAACTTTAAGCCACTTAAAATCTTCTAAAAGATATGCAGACTGTAATTAGTTACAAGGAGTCTAAATTGGTTCAGATAAATCAAATGGAAATACAAAAGAGCATCTTACAGCCAAAGTTTTCTCAGGCTGGAAAGATTCATTGTCTCCTTTGGTCACCATCTATTTACCCCTAATACTCACTCTCCTGCCTTTCTGTGTATGCTTCATATGTTTTAAACATTGGAAATTAAGACATCAGCAACATTTGGAAAGCAGCGCCCTCAAAATGCCCTACAGCATTTTTCTGAAATTTCTGCCCAGGTTGGATAGGTTGGTAGGGTTTAGGCACTGAAGGTACACGAGGAGATGTGGGATCTTCTCAGCTCCCTTGGTGATGTGAAATTTTCTCTTGTAAGTCATTGCGTCTTGGCAGTCAAGCTCAAATTTAAGAAATGCAGGTGACTTTTTCTGAATCCAGCTCTTTAAACCAGCACAGCACCATAAAAACTCTTTCCTTTTCTACCTGTAGCTGTTTATTGCTAGGGATCTCTAAACTCTCCTTATCTTGGAGGAAATTCTCCCCTGGTGCAGGGGATTAGGATGTGGTGTGCCAATCTCCACTCACTTATGGGAAGATCTCCAGCTAAATATTTCATACAGATTTTTAATGCCCCATTTGTTTCCAGATGCTGGTAACTTTATTAAGGTTAATTGTAGTGCCCTGAAACATGGCTGTGAAGCACATTATTCACACACATTGCTGCAGCTCACTAATCCTCTGGGTTTCCTAACCAATGCCTAACACTCTGATTTCATCACTGGAAGTTGTAATCTTCTCAGACCAGCAGAAATGTCTCGAGGTGCAGATCACTAAGACGTAATGTCAGATACAAGTAACCCTCTGCATATTCAGAGAGGATCCACACTGACCCCAGCTCTTCTTACAAAAATAATTAATGCAATGCCTGCATAAGAATGATCATTACTTTTGCCAGTGCTCCACCAGAAGCTGGGAATTTGGATTTTGAGCTGTGGGGGAGGAAGTTGTACAACATAAAGAGAAGCAAGGATGATCTGTTAGAGAGATAAGCCTGACAAGCAGAATTTGGGTTCAGTCTGGAGCTAGGCTAGCATCCGTCAGAAGTCTGAACTAATCCGGACTGAACCCTGCCCCTCCAATAACCTGCCTTGTTGTTGTGGCACCTGATGACATTTTCTGCCGTGTTGTGTAATGACTTAAGGGCTGTAATGGGTTGCATGCTGTTAAATGTCATCAAATGCCATGAATCATAAACAATCCTGGCTTCTAAACCAGAGATTAGGGATATTTATGAAGTTTAGTCTCAGTTTGGGTTTTCCAGACCCTTGAAGTTCAGAGGGTTCCTTTTAGTCTTCCTTTTTTCCTCTTTTTTTTTTTTTCTTTTTATTGCTCAGGCTGCTTCCTGCTGCCGTGATTGACCCTGCTGCTAATATACCCAAACTGCAGAGCTTGATGTTAATCCAAAGAAGCTGAATGCCTGAACTGATTGCCTGCTGACAGCCAGTGTAAAACCCAAAAGCATGACTGCAGATATTGAGATTAGATATTGGCAGATGGAAGAAAAAAAGAATTAAAAGAAAAAAAAAAGGGATGCAACTGTGCAGAAGCATCAGGAAACAACCCCTGTCATCCCACTCCTCAAGTGCAATTTCTGGTTTCCAAAACTTTGCAAAGTGACAAACCTTTTATTGATCCTATAAGAATGAAAACAGATACAACACAGAAGCTGTAAAGCACAAAGATAAAAGAGGAGTAAAAGGACAAAGCACTTACTGTTGTTTGTTACAGTCTTAAAAGGAATTAAGTGTAGAAAAAAGAAGAAAGAAAAAAAAAGACTAGCGGCATAAAAAGTAGTGGGGGGGTGCAAATTGGTCATAGGTACAGCAATTCACATTGCCATGCTCATACAGGAAGGTGCTCCATGGGGTAGTTTTTTAGATCCTTGCTTTTGTTTTACTTTATATGAATCTCCTGAAGAAAGGACTGAAGATTGTATTTATATTCAGTGTGATATTTCTGTTCCCCTATGGCTTTACTGGAGGAGACCAGACCCACACACATATGTACAAATGCCCTCCAGTGCCATTGAGTGCCCCTGGTCGTGCTGGGTTACAGTGTTTGATACTTCCACTTGTACCTGATCCCATTTGGACTTGTTCTCCCCACTCTTATTAACAGTTGTTAGATAAAGATTTCCTATTTGACAAAGATCTCATGTTGTCTGCCAGGTCATCTGATGCTGTTCAAGATAAATGTTCATAAGTCTTATTTGAAAGCTCTTTTGAGCCAAATGGAAGCACTTTGGTGAAACCCCTAAGAAAAAAATTGACATAGCTGCTCTGTAAAAGGCCTGATTCTGCCCCAACCTGTTTTTTCAGCTGCAGAATTAACCTTCTTATACGTGTATTACAGCAAGAAGCACTGGCACTGAGAAAATGTAAATATTCATTAATAATGACAAATCATTCTGAATGCTTCACACAACCAATAAATGCAGAGGCTCCTGCATAAATAAACAAACAGATGTGTCTGAAGGTTTAAGACTTTATTGCGATATTTCCAAAGCACTTAAATAATAGAACTCCTTTGGACACATTTGGAAATCCTGTATTTGGGCAAGCTACAAGAACCTGAAAGTATCTGCTTCAAACTCAGGGTTAAAAGCAAACAATTTGTGTTTATATGTGACTCTACTGCTGAGCCAAGCTCTTAGAAGGGTAGGCAACCATCCATCCCTCTTCAACTCTCCCTCCCCAGCACTCCCCAACTTGTATTAGGAGTTGAGGGAGAAGTCAGAGGTGGTTATTGTGCACAAATCATCTGCTGGCTGAAGTTTTTGGTGGCAGCCAAGAGAGAAGAAGGAAAAAAAATTAGAAAAATTTCAATTTCAGGACCATTATTATTTTCATTAATCATAAGAGGCGCTGTCACCCCTGTCCTTATTCTTTAGAGGGAGATCTATTATACGGTCCATTTAGTCCAAGCCATATTACCTCATATGTTTTCCTGGCTGACCAAATAAGACTTAAGAGATAAAACAATTTACTGTTCATTATGATCCGTGTCACTGGAATCAATCTATTAACCTACATTAACTGGATATGTGACGATAGCTCACATACACGCTTCTCCGATTTAAAAAAAAGAAAGAGAGGATGAGGGAGGGGCTGAAGGGAGGGGGGTGGGAAGGGAGAGGGAGAGAGAGGGGAAAGGAAATCAAGGCCCATAAAGTGCAGCAGACGTATAATTTGCCAAGCGAATACAACTTCATTTTCCAGCGGCCACTGCTGCGCCCTCCACATCTTCACGCAGCCCCTGACCTGTGAAGAATTCTAACAAATTGGCTTCTATTGTGAAGCCAAAAGGTGCCATCAATGAAGGGACGGTTCGCTGGTCCTAAAGTATGATGGGAAATCACAGGCTGGAATAAAGAGCTGCAGTTTTATGAAGTTAACCCGTTGAGGTTAAATCCAAGCAGGGAGGCTGGAACAGGCTCTTGCCCCTTCCGATGACTTAATAGGGAGGAGAGGAGTTATTCAGGTGTGCTGCCCAAATACAGGGAAACATCCCTCATGGAGCATGGCAGAAAAAGGAGTTTCTCTCTTCTCAGCAACTTCTGCTGTGCCACAGTGAGGATTCATTCCCTCTGTTTTGCTCTCCATGCTTGATAGATTGTAAGTGTCCAGAGGGAAGGAAGTGAATCAATAGGTGGCCTTCCCAATGCTCATTTGCACAGCAAAAGAACTTCTGAGTAAACAGCCAATGGGTTAAGGTAGTACCACCTCTACACAGCTCCATCAGTCTATTTACTCTGGATTTGCACTTGCTTATTAAGAGCTCATCTGGGTGCAAGTTCTATTTTTGTTATTCCCTCTTCCAGCGTGCTGGGGTCCTGCTGGCAGCTGATAACTAGGAGATATTTTCTTTGTGCTGATTGCCTCAATGATTCCCATCCCAGATGTGCTTGCACAGGGAAGGCTTTGTGCACCCAGGTTGTACCAGGGACCTGTCCTTCTCCCAGTCACCATGTTTGAGCCCAAGCTCCAGAATCACATGCTGGAAAGAGGTGGGAATGATATTGGTACCATTTCCAAAATGGTTTTAACCTGCTTTTTGCCAGCATTCATGTGGCAAGCATTAAAGTTCATACTGTTACTACAGCTGCTTTAATTGGATACTGGAGGTATATAACCTGGCCCATACCCACTGACTGTAGCAGGAGTTATATACAATTGGACTCACTTTTCACCCCTTGAGATAAGATGGACTTTAATAGCTGGGACAAGTGGGGTCATATTCACCTCCATGTAACATACACCTGCCTTAAATATTCCTTCCTGTCCATAAAATTACAAATACATGCCTACAAAGCCTGTGAATAGTCCAGAACTTGTTTTCTCATTTTTCTCTTAAAAAAAAATAAAATAATGGAGGGCTGCTGCAAGAGTGCTCACAGTGAATGTAATGAATAGCAGAATAAAAATAACATTATGGTTGTGCCTCATAGTTTTTGCTCTATGCAGTAAGCCATCATGTTAGGAACTGGACTAACATTTTGCAGAGACTGTCACTGCCCCACTGTGCCTTCAGGCAAGAATAGAGACTGCAAATTAACAGTCTGAGAGAGAAAAAAGACAAAAAGTCTTGCCAGAGGCCATCCTAGAAACTCAGTGGTAGAGCCAAGGATGGAATCAAAGCTACCTGCTTTGCCCATTTGACCACATTTTCCTTAATCTTTATAATGATCCCAGTCATTCCAAAATATATATCTATATATAAATATAAAACAAAAGCTCATCACTTCAGAGGGTTAAGGGAAAGCTGTGAGCGTTGTCCTTGACCAGGTCTCAGGCTGGGTCTCTTGGCTCATCCTTGCTGTGTTGGGTCAGACACTGGTCCATGATTCTGGCTTCTGCTCAGTCATGTTCCCTGCTCAGCCATGCAGCCTCCAGTACTTCAGATCTTCATATCTCAGATTTCCCACTCACAACATGAGGCTAAAAATAATTTTCTCAAGTCAACGGAACAGGCTGAGGTGCTCCTGGAAAACTGCAGGGCATGAAGTTCACTGGGGTCAAAAAAATCAGTCACTGACACCAGCTAGATCCAGAGTTTTCTAAGAAAAAAGAAGGATTAGAGAGGTTACAGAAACCAGTTCCTTATCCTCAAAAGCACAATCTTCAGAAAAGGGAAAAAAACAAAAACCTTCATTGGAAAACATGATTTGTTCTTAAGAGACTTTTGTAAAATCTGTATGAGTCCCTGTGGTGGAACAAACAGCAAAATAAATTTTCCAAGTTTATTAATCTAGGATTGCAATTCTTCAATTAAAAAAGAACTAAGCCAAAAACCAGAAGACTAAAGCAAGATAGTAAACCAACCTGGTTGCTCTCCTATACTCAGAAATCTGTAAGGGCAGAACTTACTAACACCCAATTAAAGACATTCAATATTTATCTCACTGCAGGTAAATATTCAGTGATAAGTGAGTTAGGCAGACAAGAGGAGTAGTAAAGACATACATATCTCTCCTTGAGAGGCTGGAGGCTTAAGAAAAACAGGGAAATTAATGTACTGGAGGTCTAGTCACAGCTGGAGAAGGAAATAAAAGTTGGGAGTATATTAATGTCATGGTCCCAGACTTTATTCCCTCTCCAGAGCACACACCGTTGCGACCTCAAAATCTGAAAATTAAACTGAAAGGAAATGTTTGTTCTCACAAAATAGCAATTCATTACTGAGAATGGAGATATTTAACCAATAAATGATTGCTTAATGGCCCATAGGACCTTTTCTGCAGTTACAAAAACACTGTATGTTGTTAAACAACCAAGGATACCTCTTGAAAATGCCATGCTTACAAACAACATGAGGGTTTATTTGCTGCTTGGTGAATGTCCATAAACAGATCCTCCCCAGGTGCCCTGACATTAAAGAACACTGGGGATCAAGGTGGGGTCAAAGAGAGGAAACAAGGAGTTGAAATGGAATGAATTGTGCCTGTCTCATCATACACCTCTGCAATGACTAACAGCTTGTCCATCTGTCTGTCTCACTGATGACTCTTATGAGTCAATCTCAGTGTTGAATGAAGGGGAACAAAACCTATAATTTTCCCCAGAATACAGAAGAGGATCTTCTGGAAGAGGAATGTTGCTATGAGACTGTTCTCAGGCCACTGTAGAAATGATCTCATTGAACGTTTTATGGCTATTGTAAAGTTTTTCTGTGTTTCTCATGAGAAGTCCAAGTTTACCAGAGACCACAATAACCTCAAGTTTTCCCGCTGAGCAAAACAGTAAGTGCTGAACATTGATTTGGGGTCTGGCTCTGCAACAATTCCAAGCATCTGTTGTGACTGTGCAGATGACAATATCTGCTGCTTGGTACAGCCTTACGAGATTCAGCATTTCCACTGGTCCCAGTCATCTCTGCTTAACCCTGGGCATTTCCAGCATGACAACCACATCAGGAATTAACTTAACCCCTAATGCCATATGAACATGGAAACACAGAGCCTGGAGCGGTGATGGCACATGTAACTCATCAGAGTCATTAACAGTGATACAAATGACTTGTGGCATTTGGAAATCAAGTGTGCGTGTGAGTGTGTGTATCCACACGTGTGCATGCATAAACAAAACATCTGAATTCAGGGCTTCTGGGGAGATAGTTTTGACTCCTCGTTCATTCCAGGACACTGTTAGAGGTTCCTAATTAGAAACATTCTCCTTCGTTAACATTCTTTTCCTCCGCCAATGCTGGCACAGACAAATATCCTGAGATATTTTAGTTTGTCATTTAGGCAGATGATTTTTGTGATTCTCCCCATTCAAGAATCTCAGCTTGGTGCAAACATGGCCAAGAAATCGAACTGCAGGGAGTGAAGATCCTGGTTTCTTTATCAGCTGCTCAGTAATGTGGGGAGGCCTTCAAGGGCCATGTGGTTTCCCTGACTGCAGCCACAGACATACCCCTAAGGCTGTTGGTAGATGGTAAAGGAACAGCACTTAAGATCTCAGTTTGGTGGTTTTGTGAAGGTCCAGTCATTCCAGGGAAAACAATGGATTTATCCTTAATGGCATTGTTTCTGTCATATCTGTCATAGATATTCACTAACTCCATATCAGTACATTTGAATAATGCAAACAGATTTGACTATTACCAGTTAGGCTGGTGATTATTTAGTTATCATTTCATTCCATACAAGCAGAATTGGTTACTTTGACAATAAAAGGATGTTTGTAAACAGCAATGTCATTCCACTGCAAAAATATCCTTCCTTGCGGAGAGGACAGAAGAGCAAAGAGATATGTGGTAACTGATAGTCCTGTTGCTAACTAGAAATTGTTCAGATGCAAAGATGAAAAAGACAGTACAGGGACACAAACAGAAAAAAAAAAATCACTAAAACCCAGTCTGTAGAGACTTATTTTTTTAATCCAGAAAAAATATACAAGACAACAGCAAGGCCAGAAAAAGAAGCAGTGGGGTTATCATGGGGACATCAGAGCTGACAGTCAAAGTCCTACAGCTGGAACTCAGATCATTCATGCACAGCTAAAGAGTGGGGCAAGAAGTTATTCTGCCATAACACAAAACAACTTTTTGTTTTACAGACACAAGAACAAGAGGTTTACCCTGTGGTTAGGTCACAGCACTGCCTCTTCAGCACCTCATTCCTTTGGACCCACTCTATAGCACAGAGAATGTGTTCCTTTACGAGTCCTATCTGTGGCAGCTGATGTGTGGTGACAGCCACAGCTATAACAGACCCGAAACTTTATCACTAAAATTTCTTCCCTTTCCCCTCAGCTACCCTATTGAACTTCTAGAAGAGAAAAAACATGCAAGGGAAAGAAAAAGCTTTCTACTGGAAACTCCTCTGAGCAACCCCACAGGAGACATTTGAAGCTCTGATGAGGCATCAGATTCTCAATTACCAAGGCACGCCTTTTAACATACCCAAAAACTGACTTGCTGACATGCTCTGAAGAGTATATGACTTGCCAAGGTCTGCTGGCATCAAGCCTAAATGTTTCTCCTTTTTCTGCTCAGGTCTTCCATTTGGCATCAGAAGATGTCGTGGTGCCAATGTCAGTCCACTTGGACTGCTAACAATGCTTCCATTCACTTCCCAGCATTTAATCAGTAACTCGTATCACTGGTATTTTCATTCAGGAGTGTTTCCTTCAGCTCTGGTTCCAGGTGCCCTGGAACAACCACTGATAATGGCAGAGCAGTCGATTTACCTGCTGTAAGGACACACCATGGGATATCCTCAGCTGCAGCACAAGGCAGGGGGTTTGTAAGGCAGCTCTGATGTGTTGTACCTGCCAATGGGTGGAGCAGCTGACAGAGCAGACCTGGACAATTAGCAGAGTCGCCAAACTGCTGGCTGGCCCTACATTCTGTGCCTCTTGCTTGCAGAGGAGTCAAAACTCTTACTAATATCCTGGCTTAAAAGTCTTGGAAATAAGCTATGGGGAGTGCCCTACCTGGTGAACTTTTTCAAGTGAAAAATCCACATATTCTCTTTGTGTTTGGTTGTATTTCAGTATTATTCAACTTAAACTCATTGCTTATACAAAGGCAAAGCTCTGATGCATCAATAATCAAGATGGCTGTATGCTGGGCTATAACTTTAAGTTGGCATCAAAGATGACTTAACATGTCAAACCTTCTGACGACTCCTCAGGAAGGTCAGGCGAAAACAAAGAACTAGATTTGTCCTTAGCATACTTTCCTCCTTTTAACAGAGTTATGCCAGGGCCTGAAATGTCCATCAGAAAGGAGGGTTAAGTTGTCTCCAGCTAACGAAGATGAAAAGAATAATTTAATGGAGGTGGGAGCCAGAATGCAGGGTAGGGATGAAAGGACGAGCAGTAACTGAGACTGAATTTAAACAACTCTGGAGAATAAAACGATCCTTTAAAAAAAAAAAGATAATTATGTCTTACAACAATTACCCTGGCTATGAAGCAAAATTAGCATAGTCCTTTCTAATTTAAATGTGTTGAAAGTGCCTGAGCATGACAGCAGAAAATTACAAGGTTTACGACACGGGCTTTGGTTAAAGTGATGGCAATCGGATTATTGTAGCTTTTTGTCTGTTGATAGTAATGATTGCAAAGTTACCTATAAATATTAACTATTTAGTACTGGGAGACTTTTGGTTTAGATGGCTAACATATACCTCTTCTAGTCACTCCAAGGAATAAAGGTTTTGCACAGAAAACTCTTTCCTTTTTAAATCAGAGATGGTTCCTTCTGATTCATCATTCTGCTTCTCTAATATAATTCCATGAACAGCAAGATCCTAACCTATGATTTAAATCTTTCCTTAAAATCATAAAAATTACAATATCCATTTTATAACTACTTCCTACTTTTTCTTCATCTTTCTCAAGCAGTCGAGTAGTTAGGGGATAATTAGAGCCTGGGTCAAAAATACTTTTATTTATGGATTGAAAGAACCAAGCTTGACCTTGTGTAGATGTTTCTCCTGGGTTTCCAAAGATCTTTTCTAGGCATATACTTAATTCCCAATATCAAGGCCTGCAGTTAAGCAGTAGAATTATTAAAACAAATAAAAAAATGAGTAGAAAATCATAATCTGCACTCACACTGTAGCATCAGTCTTATAGTTGTGAACTAAAATGCAAATAAATTCACCTGTGTTTTGTCTTGGCTTGAGCAGAGACACATTAACTGCCTGTATTGCCCACATTTTCTTTACATGGGTTTTACCTCGGTTACAGTATTGATCATCACTTTTTACTTTGAGATCACAAAGTATTAACAGTGTTATAACCAGATTGTTTATACAAAAGACTTTCTTCTTCTCCTTGAATATAAAAGCAAAGCAACACAGGGCAAGACTCGTGAGTTGGATGAGAAGTAAATCTTGGTCAAGAAAAGAAGTGCAGCACAGGGTGGGACAGAGTCCAGTTCCATGTTGTACCCCAAAGTTCATCCTACTCTTTTGTAAATATTCTGTGGTGGAGTCTGTTCCTGCTTCATGTGAATTCAAACACTGTGATTTATATTTGTACTAAGAAGGTCAGTTGCTCAAATACTTTCATTTATTAAATTAGCTCTGCAGTAAATTAATATGATTTTCTTAAACAACTTTACAGCTTGGGAGGTTTGGGAAACAGAATTCAGCTCAGCTGTTTCCTGTGGAATCTTGTTTTCATAACCTCACTGAATCTTCTCTGCTTGACTTGAGATATATCTATATGTCTATATATAGATAGATATAAATTTTTGTGCACACGAAGAAAAAAGCATGTATAGATTAGAATTTAGTTTCAAGTATTAGTCTACTTGATCCATGCATAAACTGATTTATTCTTTACATTTTTGGGTCTGACATTCAGATTAATGTAGGTTCTCTCTAAGTTTAAAAAAGGTTTGTCCTGTTTTTTTTTTTTCTTGGCAGACTTCTGGAAAAAAAATCCACACTATTGAAACAGTGGTTTATTGAATTAATACAATTACATAAAGAAGCTGTGTCATATTTTAAGTAGATCTTTGATAAGATGCTTTGCTCTGAATACTAAAAAGAATTTGGACTCCCTGTACGCCTGATTCAAATGATTATCAAAGACATTTATTTTTTGTATGTGACATGTTGTTAAATATGTTAATTTCCTAGAAGCAGAGTGTATGAAGTGCAAGAGCAGCTGTGTAGGAAAGTGAGCTTTAAAATAACAAGGCTGAGCTCTTCTTTGGAATTAGTGTGGTCCAATGGGTAGGCAAGTAGCCGACGATTCCAGACACCTGGGTTCTGCTCCGAAATCTGTCATTGACCTACTATTTTCCACTGGGCAAATCATTTCACCCTTTGCTTTTCTGTTCCTGTCCATAAAATCATCAGGAGTAAAATTGTATTTGCCTTAGAAATAGTTTTGTGTCATCATAGTACACTAGAGTTTGATATGTGGACATGCCTGAGAAGTAAAAAGCTAGCATCTTTCACAGATAATTGATGCCTGCTAGAGCCCTTATATTTAAGGAAGAATTAGGGAGCCCAATTGCATCTAGATACAAACTCGTGGCAGAGCTCAAAGGCTTGGCACAGAGAGCAACGGTGGACACATAATTTAAATGAATAAATGGTTTCAACTTGCATAGTAGTTTCATTTAATTTGTAGTGATGATGGGCAGGGCTACTTAATTGACATAGTAATTGATTTTGATGATATTACCTGCTTGAGTGAAGGTTATATCCTGCAAAGGGAGCCACTGTGCTGAGGCAGGCAGAGAACCAACGATACCCATAGGCCAAAAAGGAACAGATCAGGGAAATCAGAACTTGCTTCTGTTGCTAAACTGCTTGGCAAATTTGAGTTATTCACTTCAGCCCTTCCAATTAATATTGTAATAATAGTCCTTTTAGGAGATAGGATGGTGAGTGAAACCTCATGCACATTAGAGGGAAAAAAGTTAAACCCCTAATGTTGTACTCCTCATGACCAGCTCCTTTCTGCTCCACTAGGTACTGGGGATGAAGGTCCATCATGGCATGTGCTCACAGTAGATATTTTTGTCTGTATCTGGACTCGCATTCTGGACCACTTATGAGGGAGGTAACCTTTGGAGCTTCCATTCCTTTGTGCCTCTAGACAGGTTTGTGTTCATAAACATGATTTAGCACATAACAACTTCTGAGATTTTATCCGTGCTTTTCACATCTCTGAAGAACACACAGTTAGACTGAAGTTTGCCTGCATTTTCCGTGCTGTTCCAGACCAGGAGTCTTATTTCATTATTTTCATATTTAAGGTTCTACTTTCAACCAGACCTACCTGGTTCCAGGCCAGAGGAACAGGGATGCTGCTTGGAACAGCAGAAGCAAAAGACTTTATAAACCACTTTCTCACTCTGTCCATTTATTCAGTTGTTTCTGTGTATCTTGCAGGTCCTTCTAAAATTCCATTATAAATATCCTAAACGTGAGGATTTTTCCAAATCCTCTTTGAATGTTAACCCACATTTTGTTCATCACAGAAAGGCTTAGAACCATAGAAAGTCTTGGGTTGGAGTGAACTTTAAAGATTCTCTAGTTCCAACTCTCCATCCTGTTTTAAGATCTGTTTGGTGCCCAGAATTTTGTGCAATTTCTCCAGTGAACTCTTTCAGTAGTGGAAAACATTTCTGCCCTTGGAGGAAATATTCCCTTTCTTCCAGAGTTGGATCACTTCCCTTGAAGAAATCACACCAGAGCCTCATCAGGACCTGGCTCTCACTATGGCAATTCTTATAAAGCCCAACATTTCACTTTCACACTGAGACCTTGTTACGAAGTCCTAGAAATAGAAAGGAAAAATAAAGGTGATGCAAATGATTTGGAAAGGCCCCTTTGCACCATCAGACTTTAAGTGTAAGCAAAACACTAGCCAATAAAATTTTCAGATAGTTTAGCCCTTGCCATTTATGTCTACAACCCACACCAGAAATCCAGAAACAAAATTAACAAGAGACCAAAAGGATCTCCCTCTCAATCAGAATAATTAAGGCATGAAAGAACTTTCTAGGGATATGAAGTCAAATTATTGGTAACTATGTTCTGAGCATTTTTTTTTCAGTTTCTGTTCATTTTATGCCCGAGTTTTATGTTTGCACTTACTTAAGCTGTCTGGGAAAAGAGGCTGTACATAAAAGACAATTCGTTTTGAAAGCACTCCAGGGTTGGTTTGAGGGAGAGTTCTTTGTTTTGTTTTGTTTTGTTTTAACTTGTTGGTGGGGTTGTTGTTTTTTTCTTTTCTCACTTTAGATAGAAGACATAAACTGTAGCTCTTAAATAGATGAATGCTGTGAATAAAATTACCAAAGATTTCTTTCTAGAAAGGAAAGCAAATCAAGGAAAGAACAAGTAAAAATAATCTGTGTCTTGTAGCAGTCATGGAATGATGCTGAAATACTGGGCCAGATTCTCAGTGGGTAGAAATCAATATACCTCCAGTGAAGTCCATGAAATAACATCACTCTGCACAAGCTGGGGGTCTGATAGCTACATATATATTTTATCTATCTGCATGCAGCATTACAGGAAGAAAAAGGAAAGAAAAGAAAAGAAAAGATAAAAGAGCTCTTGAAAGTGAATGAAGTTGATTCTCAAAAAAAAAAGAGGTTTAGATGTTGAATATTTAATTCACTGATAAAAGGACCTTGATTTCCTGCATAAAGCCACCACAAATAAAAAACAACAAAAAAGAAAAAAAAAAAAGTAAAAGAAAGGCACATCTTAAAAGAGAAGCAATGAGCAGAAACTGACCTTTCTGTGAGCAAGCAGATGAGAGAAGGTATTTGGTTAATCCCATCTGTCGCTGATTGGTCAGACAGAACCGTGTTGAAAATGTCTCCATCTGGGCTAATCTGCTCTCAGTTGGATGAGCTGAGGCCTTCAGAGTTAACCTGACATTTAACAATAATTACCCTTTCGGATGACCCCGGCCCAATCTCCTGCTCTCTTAGAAATCTCTCTTTTTTTGTGTGTGCTCCCAAACCCCTTGACTCCCATGTTAGAGATAGCTGAAAAGTGATGATACGATAATGAGCTATGCTGTACAAACACACACACACACACACGTGAGCACACACGCACGGCTGCGTGTGCCAGCCCACATCCAGAGGTGCCCTGTGTCCCCAGCTCTCCTGCATCATTTATCAGATTCCTGTGGCATATAGGAGGGGCAATACATTAAAAATCAAGGGGGGGATAATTTCCCAAATTAAAGAGTAGTCATGCTCACTTGCTAACCTTTGTATGGAAGCTCTAAGTTTCTTTCTGACAGTTGGAAGTCTCTTATCTGTGGTAAGGAGAAATGGTGCATGGAAATAGGTTCAGATAGAAAAGCAGAGTTCAGAGGTCACAAAGGCTAACTGTAGATGAAATGTGGCTATTTCTTTTTACCTGAGGCAGGCTTCATCTTTCCTCTGAAAGGTCATTGCGATAAAACAAAAACACATCTCAGGAGAGGAATCATTTCTCTGTAGTCAGGTGCTCCCTTCCATTCTGCTACTTTATTTATTTTTCTCATCTTTGGACCACATTTCTCCCAGAGTCACCTCCTTCCAAGCATTCTCCTTCCACTGAAGTCCAATGCTGAGTTTTGAGTGTTGGTAGAAGTTTGGCTTTGTTATACTTATTGTCTCTGCTTTTACTTGGAAATCACGTCCAGAGACTTGGATGATTCCCCAAATCACTTTAATCTGTTGGTGATGAGCTGAAAAGTTTGAGAAAATAGCTATACTAATGGAAAAAGAACAAGGACAAGTCTATAGGATAGGAAGCTCATTTCCAGGGTCTGATTTATTTCATATCTCCGCTCTGACCATACATAAATCTTGTCTCTACCTCAGTTTCTTTATTTGTCCAACTAAAATTATAATAGCCATTTCACAAAAGTGCTATGAGATTAAATTTAAATCACCTTGAAATTCTTAAATAGAAGACAATTAAGAAGAACTATATATTTATACATGGTATATCCTCTTACATCTTGGGTGGGATCCAATAACCAGCCTTAATTACAGTAATTATGCCTCTGGTCACAGCCAGAAGCTGGGAGCGAAGTGAAGAAATCAGGAAAAATGTTTAATTGATGCCCTAAGCAAAACTTCTTTGTAAAAGTCTTGGTTTCTCAATTTCAAAACAGTTCTCAGCTGTAAGTTCAGGTCCAAGTTTATGTCTTGACTTTGGACCAGCAAACAACAGTTGCATTTGGAATTAGAATTACAGGCAAGGATTTTTTTCAGTTATTCTCTGTATAGTTCTTTTCTTAAAGTCCTTGTCTTATGAAGCTGGATCCCTCAGTATTTATGGGCAAAGTTCCTTTGACTGCAGAACTGCTGGGAATTACCTGACCTGGATTTGTAATCCAATTCTGGATATTTTCATGATCCAAGAAAACAGTCCATTTCACTGAACAATGTTCAAATAGTCGTCACTTGGCAAAATCTCTGCTTTTGCTTTTGCCAGCCAAGCAAACTGTGGCTGTTTCCTTGCCTCACACCCTGTGGTGACTAAGGTGACATATGGAGGAGCTCAAGTTCAATCTGAGATTTTAGCAACTTACACATTTGACATTTTCAGTACTTTTCTGGAGTCTCCAGATTAATTTAGGTGTGACATCATCTTTGGTTTTTTATACTTTGTTGCAGCCTGTTGCCTTTCCACAGGTATTCAGAAGGATATGCAGAGTGGAATTCTTCCCTTGTGAGGAACTCATTAAGAATAGCAATTTCTATTCTGTTTTCCCCCGTGTTTCAAAATGTAGGTCCTAGACTGTTGTTCTCTGAAGTCAGACATAGCTTTTCTCTTCATATGGGATAAAATATTTCCTTTTCTGGAGTTCTGATCACTTTCTCAGTCCTTCATATATTTATTTCCATCAAAATGTATTTAAATTCTTGGAGAAAAGACAAAAATTTTCCCGTATCAGTAGAGACTCTGAAAAAAAAAAAAAAAAATTCCTGTAATTCTTCTAGGTTATGATGCTGTCTTTTACAGCAGCCTGGGCTACAAGCTTTCTAGGCCTATTTTAGAAAGGGTGGAAGCTTTTATTTAAATATTTCTTTTTTTTCTTCCTGGTGGCAGCTGCTGCTGATTTTATGCCCTTTGACATGTTCAGGTAGGACATTGGCTGCAGCCTTGGCCTTCACACCGTTATAACAAAGGTGGACTTTCTGTGGAAGAGATGGTGTTTGTGGTGGGAGGTACGAAACAAGCTGACACGTGGGCATTCACTTACCTGTATATCTGGTGATTTGCTCTACAATGTCGTTCAAATAACACCTGACTAATGTATTTCTACTCTTATCTTCAGGACCAATGTCCAGTTAATTCTGTGGTGGATGATCATAAAGTTAAAATGCTGAGCTCTTGGTTATCTGCAGAAGCATTTGAGAGGAAGTTTAATTTGTTTTCCCTAAGCTGAAAAAATGACTAACCAATTCATTATTGCTGAAATTGATATTCATATTGATTATAGGATCATTAACAGATGCCAAAGTTTTTCCTCAGTGATGTGAAAGTGTGCAACCTAATTTTCCACTAGATACTATTCATCTGTAGAGAAAAATCAGTCCATAGTGTGCTTAAGGTATAGTAAATTGTTAAATGGTCTCATCCATATCTGATCCACCAGCTCTTCCCCTTATAGGCAAAAGCAAATATTCTTCAATAAGTGTTTAGCGAGAGCAGTCTCAGCACCACAAGATCCTATTTAAGGTATGTCCACTGGATTTCTACAGCTTATGTACCTGTCTTTTAAGCTGTCTTTGGAGGATTTTATTAATTGTTGCACAGTAAAAAATACACACTCAGAAGCACATAGACACTAAATATACAAGTAGTTTCTCTTCCATATCCATATTAGCCAGTGCTTTATGCCCTAAATAAACCAACGAAGGGAATGATGTGAATAAGTTTTGTTCCATCTAAGAAAGAAGAACACAATTTAGCCCTTTGATCTTCAAGGATAAAATCGTCTGTCGTATTCTCAGTGAGGGACACAGTTTGGAAGGTACCTTCAGCTGGACGGGGGAGCTGCTAAGCCAGCAAGGGTGCTGAGGTGTTATCCAGACCAAGCATGTAATACTCATTCCTTACAGCAACAGAAGCTCATCAGGGTTTATTTTAGTTAGGTCATGTCAGTGCTGGCTTTTATTGATTCACATGATTCTCACATCTGAAATAGAACTATAATATCAGCAATACGTACCAGTGGATTAAGTGTTTACCTCTTTGTTGTACAGGAGCTATATCCCCTGACAGTGTAAGTGAACCAGTGTTTTGCTTCAGCTGATTTTCATCCACAAACTGTTTTGGAGTTCAGAGAAGAGATCACCTTAAACCATTGAATTCTCCACTTTCACAGTCAATTAGTGATGGTTGCCAATAGGGAGGAGGGCAAGGGATATGGGCTGCCCTTGAGAAAATGTCATACTATGCTGATGTCATAAAATAATAATACTACATACTAGGCGTCATTACTTTTGCTAGTGCATAAAGTCAGCCAAGCACCAGAGCTACTTGGCTGTACTCTTCACACAGGCTGGGTCAGGTAAAACTGTGCCTCTGGAAATGCAAGTGGAACAGCCTGTGCCATTTGGACAGACTGAAATTTAATACCACAAGGTTAGAGTTTACAGCACTAGTCTTCCTATTATCCAGTCCCAATTGTCACCCTGTGGAAATTGGCCCAACTGCTTTGCAATCAAGAGCTGTGTGGGCGCATGGTGTTTTCTCATTTTATGCCCTGGGAGAATTTGGCCAACCATTCTCTGTACGTCATTCAAACGTGGCTATAACACACCTATTAATGGCCTATTGAGTTATTCTGAGCCTTATAACAGCCTCTGTATTTACAGGCCCTTAGGAAAATCTGCCTGATGGTCACACAGGCAATAATTAAGCCCAGTAATACTCAGGCAGACAGAACCATGAACATAAAATTCTCCATACAGAATTTTCTAGGTAGGATAAAACACATGAACTACAGATCGGCCTTTGCCTCTGTGCTATTTTTTTTTCTGTAACATGATCAAACCAATTAGCTTGATCACACTCTGACACCTATCACGCTGCAAAGGGGAAATACATATTTTTGGTAAAGGCAAAGAACTGCCTGTACCCAGACAGATGGTAAACGTGTATCAGTTTCTTCCCTCTCCTCTTTAGTTAGGCAGTTTTTTTTTTTTTTCCCCTTTTGGTTTAAGTCACCCAGACCTTGTCTTTTCAGTAATGTCATAATCAGCAAGCTGAAGGCAAGGCTGCTGATAATTGTTCTTTATGTTGCTCTCTGTTTAGTATCTGATTCAATACATCTGCGTGGACACCATTCCATCACCTTCTTAGTAACAGAGGTGAAAAAAATCAATGGCAATCAGATTACCTTTTTAACAGAAAGGCTAAAGGGCCAGTGTGTTAAGTTCACAGTGCATCACCTTTCATTTAAAACATCTCACTTCTGGGGGTTCTGTTTTATTTTTTTATTATTTACCCTTTATTATTATTTATAGCACCGAGGGTTCCTCAGTATACCTTGATATAATTGCATTGGTCTCCCCTCAGTCAGACTGGACAGCTGTGACATCTTTTCTGCAGGGTGCAGTGTTAGTTTTGATAAGACAACTCTGTCCCTAAGTCCTTGTTTCATGTGGTTCATAACAAAATCCAGGGAAGTCTGAACATCTTGTATAATTGTGTGTTGGGATTTTTATTTTTCACCCTCTTCTTTCCCCGTTATCCTCTGGGACAGACTCAAAGGAATAGTGAGACTTACAAGATGTGCTGTGTAGAATGACTACAGTGCCAGCTGATTTTGAAGAAATTTAGGGATTTTAAGCAAACACAAAGAACAAAAATAATTGATAACAATTTCAGGATATGGTGATACTAGCCTGTGATTCCCTGAGCACCCTTGTTTTAGGATGTACAGGATATACAGAAATCTGGATTAATGAATCACTCTGATTATTTGTAGTTCATAAACTTGCCAAGCCCCTTTTAATTACTAAGAAGACTTTTTAGAACCTTCTTCTGACCAGATACAGTTTGCATGACTACCTTATGCTTTCCTACATTACATAACTCTGTTATCTCTCCCCCCACACCTCCAAGTCCTTTCTTACTGATTCCACTAAATATGGGTGAGTTCTGTATCTGAATCAGTCATGTCTCTGCCATGGACAAAACAATTCCCATGCTGGAGACTGGCTGGACTGCTGAATCCTTTCTGAGAAATATAGTGCAGCACAAACTTTATTAATCAGGGTAGGACATCACAATTTGCTATCATAAATAGGAATGAGCAGGGAGTGTCTCTCACAGAGAGCTTGTCATCCTTGTAACTATTACATGAGCCATACTCATCAGCCAAGGGACAGTTTAGACTGGATTGGAGTCAGGATTTTTAATGATACTGACTTTTCTATAGTTTGAATAACAAAACAAGTGGTTTGTATGTTATTCCATCTTTTTTCCAAAGCCAAAGTTGTGCTAAGGCAGGTACTTTGTGCACATCAGCTGACAAAGAGTTATGTCCAGCAAATCCCCAAGGGAAAACAACAAGCAGGATAAAAAGAAGTGGATAATTGATTAAATTCAACAGGGTCTTTATTTTTCATTCCTTGGAAAATGTTGTTCAAGAACCTTTTCGCTTGAATTCCAGGTTGAATTGCAGGTAACTGTTAGAGACCTCTTCATCACAGATCACTATAGCTACAGTAATTTCAATTAAATAAGTGCTGCAGAAGTTAGTAATGATTTTAAGTATTGGAAAAAAATTATTTTAAGAAATGGTAAATTTCATATGTGCTTTCTCCTCTTTTTTTTGGGTTATAGTTATCAAAAATACAATTTTGACAATGAATTAAAGCCAACCTCATATCTAACAGGTTGCAGTCAAAATCCAGTCATTTGTTTTTAAGAAAATATGCAAAAAAAAGTAATTCAAAACTAGGTGGGATGAAAAGTTAAGTTGTGTAAGTCTGCAAGCTACATAGAAGACCTTTCAGCAAATTAACATACATCAAAAATAGTAGGGGAAATATGGATTAATCAGACATTCAGAAGCGATGAGTGACTTGCTACTGAGTGCAGACAAACATCTCCTCTCTGTGATCCCAAGACAGGAGTGTTTATTGGGTCCCAGCTCCAATTTCCCTGGTATTTTTCCAGTTGTGAATTTTGAAGGCCCGAGATATGTTCCTACCAGAGACAAACATGCTGCATCAAGGTCGTGAGGA
Source organism: Corvus kubaryi (assembly GCF_017639235.1). Taxonomy (NCBI): domain Eukaryota; kingdom Metazoa; phylum Chordata; class Aves; order Passeriformes; family Corvidae; genus Corvus; species Corvus kubaryi. The sequence goes on along the minus strand of NW_024581133.1, from coordinate 7,848,713 downwards.
GGAACAACTTTAACCTGGCAGAGAACTTGTACCCAAACAGCTTCAGTGCTCAACTGCTCAAGAGACAGCAGAGAATTTACAGCCTCAGCCTGCTCCAACATCTCCATAATTATATATGAAACCCTACACCTCTGATAATTACCAGGCAGTCAAGAAGTTACCCTCTGGTGCAACATAAGGTGGTCTGTTTGGTCCCTGGAGTTTTCCAGTGGAAAACATCCCCTTGGTGGGATTTCAGGTTGTGCTGCTGCATAAGCCCCACGTCTGGTTTGAGCGTAGTGCAAGGAAAGCAGGGAGGGAAGACAGTAAGAGGCAGTATAGGTAAAAGAAAGAAAAGTTGTGGTCCTGAAAAGCAGGATTCATGTGGCTACATGGAGCTGCTGGTGCTGTGAAGGGTCAGGATCTCATCTCCGGTGAATGGGAGGAATGGTGATCATCTGCAGTGTAAACCAGAATAACTCCTCACAGAATTCTTAGCACATTACATGGTACTTTTGCAACTGATATAGAATTTCACTCCTGGGGTACACATTATCCAGCATCGAAAGACAAGAGCAAGGTGTTTAAAACAGATCTATAGAGGCTGCAATAGCAAACCTTACACATTTTCTTTGCTCAGTACATAGAAGAAGCTGCTTTGCGAAGCACTGGTAAGTTTTGGGAACCTGTGGAGAAGCACAAGGTAAATGAAGTGCGCCCTTTATCCTTCCACAACACAATCTTTCAGGGATAGAGTTGGTTTCTCGATCAATTAAGCTTTGAAACAGACTCAGGATTTATAAATTGCACTGATGTAGAAGGCAGCACTGTCCACAGGAGTCTGACTTTCTGACTCGGGGAATGAGACCCTCCAGAGGCCCTACATGCCTTGTGCTGAAAGTCTGGAACAAAAGGACACATTTCTGTGTGAAATCTGTCTCTTCCCATGCTTCATGCTTGCTAAGATGCAGCCTTACTATGGAGAAGTGAAAAATGTGTGTATTTTACTAATTACATAAACTACACCAACCTGGGGGAATTTGCAGGCGTGGGAAACTCAGCTCACAGGTGACTCTGATTATACCAGATGAGATATACAGAGGGCTGAAGAATGTGGGAGATTTTTCCTCCCCTCACTCTCCTGCTGTTGGCCAGGGAGCTGGAAGTAAAGACTGTCACAGTGAAAGGAAGATAGAAGAGTTTCTGTAGGAGCACAATTGCAGCTGGGTGAGGATTAGCTCAATAGGTTGGCATTTTCTCTAGAAAATCAGGCCTTGTAGATAGAGAATCTGTCTTTGGGACCTGGGTCTCCAAGCAGGGTGGCAGCCTGAGCTGTAGAGCTGTCCTCAGTGGGGCTGTTCAGAGAGGAAGGAGGGGGCTTGGAGCTCTCCATGAAAATGTGTCTGCCAATACCACATGAAAATTATTCTTACATCTCTTGCTGGCTGATTCTGAATTGTACATGCTCGGGAGATGGTTCTTGGTACTCCTGGGATGGAGAGGGCTGCTGGAGCTGAAGACTGCAGCATATTTCTGTATGTGTCTGGAGCTGGAGGAGCAGAGGGGCTGGGTACCCCTGTCACTGCCATAGCTGCCTCCAGCCTTGCTGCCCAGCCGAGTTCTGTCCTCACTTGCACAGCAGCAATTTAGATCTTTGACCAAAGATTTAATTTATTATTAGGGACATATGTTTCTTGTAACTATGGTTTCTGTCAGAACCCATGAGTATTAGGGGCTTTTTGTTGAGAATAATGGAAAATTCCCATTGAGCAATGTTCCCCTATGCTCTGCCATTAACTTAGCTCCATATATCTTCAAGGGTGTGGAGAGGGAGGGTTTTAAATATTTTTAAACAATTCATTTAAAAAGCTTTTTCTTCCCTTAGCTTTTCTCATTACAACTTGATATTAAATTAAATAGTTTCATGAAACATTCTTCTTCAAATTAAAATTAATGTGTTTCCATTTTTATAACCAAGCAACAAATCTTTATATTTTTGGAGCTGAGAATATGCCAACATCTATTTACTTAAAAAAAACCCCACAAGCCACAGTTAAAAACAGAAATGGGTTGGGGTAGTTTATATCTGAACCATAACGCAAATTCAAGGATCTTGCAGGCTAAAGTGTAACGATTGCTGTGTCTGTTTCAACCAGGGATCTCTGCCAGGATAAAAGAGAAAGAAAAATTAACAGATTTAAACTTTTACTCCAGTAAAGAGTGGTTTTTCTGTGGGATTTCAGTAGTCAGTGGTGATGTGCAAGGCAGAAATACTCCAGTTGTTTCTTTTGCAGATTTCATTCAATGGACAGTTAACTAGCAGAAGAGTAGGAGATGCATTATGGTCAAAAATGAGATGGAAGCTACTCTTAATTACTTTTCTGATCACTCAATAACTGTTGTAAACCTTGTTTCATATGTTAACCTGGGTATTACATGTTTCAAACTGGACTAGTAAGTCACTAAAGGTAATGAACACTCCATGGTGTGATGTGAGCCAGGGTCCCACAAAAGCCTAATGACACCACATTTAATTGGAAGGAATAGTTGGCGAACCAATAAAATCCCCAAAACCAAAAACAGCAATGTGGGAGCTGAGGTTCTGCCCACAAGTAATTGCTCGATGGTGTAAAGCATTGCAGAGAAAAGCCAAAGTCATATTTTTGCTATTAGAGCAGACAGAAATCAGTTCACTTGCTTTCTTGTTTTGATATTCTATGTGTTTAAGAGATTAGATTAATAACAGTCTAAGCTGACTATGCGGTGGCTGGCTAATCTTTAAATACGTTATGGCAGAGTAGGCCTGCATCTTAATGTGGTTTTTGTCTTATGTGATGGAAAAGTTCACAGAGCCTGGAAAGCCACCAAACCAGCACTGGGATTTATTCAGTGTCAAAAATACGATGCTTCCCAACCTCTTTGTAATGGTTACAGTACACATGTATTGTGATTACAGTACTTTTCAACAGGTACCTTTGCTGCAGAGAGAGGGGCTCCACAGAGTTTCACAAAAATGTAGTTCTCGAATGTTGTGCCTCATCCACGCTTGGCTTGCCACTCCCTCAGACACCAGGTGCCCCTGGAGGATATGTGCTGTCCTTACCAAAGAGGATGCTTTCTTTGGGATGGAGGATTATCTGCACACACCTTCTGTCTGACACAGAGAGCCAAGCACACTGGCTTGTCTGGCTGGAGACCAAAAAGCAGCTTCAGGGTAGACCCACAGCAAACTTTGCAGCCTATTGCTTACATTTTCCATGCATTTCTGTTTATAAAGCTCTTCTGAAAAGCACCTCCTTTATTTGAGCCATTTCTTCTTTCTGGATACTGACTTTGTCTTTTGTTTCTTCCTTCAGCTCATTTCTGGGAAGGAAAAAAAAAAAGCTAAATCACATAAAAAAGGTATTCTAACAAAATGTAGTGTGGGAAGTGCTTTGAGATCATGTAATGAAAGATCTCATGAAGTGCATGTCTTTCAGGAGATGTTTAGCTTACCCATTGCTGCCAAGTTTTTTGGTGGAAACTTTTTTCAGTGGTAGGGGATGACACTTTTACTCAGAGCAGACATATGAAATTAAAAAAAAATTATATCAAAAATTAGAAGGTATCAACCCTTAACTTTTCTATTTCTATCATTATATGGTATATATGAGCACATTGCGACTCCCTCTGAAAAAGAAAAACATATTTATGAGAGCACCTAAGGTGTCAGCTTCTTCATATATTGGTGACAAGGCAGAAGAGTTCAGCCTGATGGCAACAACTGAAAAAAAATCCGTGTAGGTTATGAAGATGAACACTTTAAGCTTGCACAAGTGTCTGTCTCTTGCAGGGTTCCTGACAGCAGCCGGGGAGGCTCACAGGAACACCATGACAGTGCCTGCTCCCTGGGCTCAAGAGCTCTCTCAAAGGATCAGGGCGGTGCTGAATAGCTCAATATGTGAGAAGAATGATATTCCACCACTGAAAATCCAACCATTATATTTGTTTATACTTTTGGTTATTTGTAAGTTCCCTAACTACCCCTGTGTGCGCTGACTCTGAGGCTGCCATATTGCACAAGGTGTTACCGTGGTGGGTCAGATTAGAGCTACATGGCCAACTCTATTCCAGTAAGAGAGCTGGCATGAACAAAAGATGACTGAATTAGTGGCCAATTGGGACATTTTCTGACCTACTCTTTAGGAACCAAGTCCTCTGAACTTTCCCATTATCCTTCGGCTTCATCCTTTTAATAGGGACCAAATCTCCATTAACAATTGAACACCGACAATAAGTGCCATCAGGAAAAGGAAATTCAATTTTAGTGGGGGATGACAGCCTTACCTTTTCGCGCTTAATTGGCCGTATTGTCTCCAAAAGTTAATTGGTTACTTAGTCCAGGTAGTTAGTAAAATGTTTAGCTGCGTCAAAAAGCCCAGGCTCCTACTGTTAATGGGGCATGAAATGGAATGTTTGATACTGCAAATAAAATCAGTGATATTCAAGGATGTTATGGTAGGTAATGCGTTGAAACTGCCATTTAATGGGTCCTGGAAGATTAGGGTAGTGTCAGCTGGAACCGCCCGGTCTCTTTTCTGACATTGTTAGTTGCCTCTTCATTTACTTAACGGCTGTCTGCACTGATTACATAGGCATAAAACTCCCTACAAAAAAACAACAGAGACACGCTCTATTAGCAGTCCAATTAGAACTATTTGCATATTACAGTTCATTTCTGCTTAAGTGAATCCCTAATACAACTTTAGGAAAAAAAAAAATCTATTGTCATTAAAAAAAAAAAAAAAAAAAAAAAAAAAAAACAGGAAAAGAAAGGAAAAGCTTTAAAGGTGATCTCTTCTCTACTTCTTCTTTCTCCCTGGGTAAATTTAGTAAAGGTCCATAAAAAAATAAGAGGTGGTGGAGCAATCCAGAGGTAAGAGATTTTTGTTGCAGCCTTATATGATGATGACAACTTTTTAAAATATCAGGAAAATCATGCCAATTTTTTTATATGGCCATTCTGGAGTTTTTTCCTAGGTTGTTTTCCTATATGTTTTTTTTTTTTTTTAAGTTCTTAAAAATATTGAAAGGTAAATGTTAGATCAACCTTCACCTTGGGTTTCTTCACCTAAATAGCTAATGTGTCTGAGAATGGATCTCAGGAGGAGCACACTTGACGCTGTGCAGTTCACCTACCCTATTAGCAAATGGTGGAAAATGATTCCTCCCCTTCTCCCAATCCTCTCCCACACCCTTAGAGGCTGGAGCTAATAGGGACAGAATACAGCTCTCTGCTACTCTTGAAAATACTTTTGTCTAAATTTAAACCCATTGTCAAATGGCATAGAATAAATGCCTTGGGACTGAACTGGAGCAGGTGAGAAAAATTGTGTCCAAATTATCAGAACTTCAGAGGACCCATCTGCTGCAGGAAGTGTGGGAGACTTGAGATGACCTAATTGTGACCCTAAGTACCTAAAGGGAGCCTACAGGGAGAGAGACATTTTATAGGGGCATGTAGTTGCAGGACAGTGGGGAATGGCTTCAAACTGACAGAGACTAGGTTTAGATTAGATATTGGGAAGAAAATCTTTACTCTGAGGGTGCTGAGGCACTGGAAGAGGTTGCCCAGAGAAGCTGTGAGAGCCCCATCCCTGGAAGTGTCCAAGGCCAGGTTGAGTAGGGCTTGGAGCAAACTGGTGTAGTGGAACATCCCTGCCCAGGGCAGGGGTTTGGAAAGAGATAAACTTTAAGGTCCCATCCATTCTGTCTCTATGAAGTAAGAGAAGCTGGAACAGGTGGTGGATGTTTGCTGGGAGCCTCTCTTTACCCATCTGTAGAATGGGAAGACTGATATCCCCATGGCCAAGTCACTGTGGGACTTTTGTTAAAGTGAGATCTGTGCTTTGAGCTCTGCAGCTGCAATGGCAGCAACTGTACCCGTACAAACAGCAAGTGAGCTGAGGGTCACTGAAACAGAGCCCTGCAGGACTCTGAGGTAAAGGCTTCTTTAAAACAATAGCAATATTTGTAGTAATAACCAAAGGAAATAATTTCCAGTCTTCCTTTTAATTTCTACTTTCCTGTGGTCTGCTGAGCCTGTTGTATTTAACGGCCTCTTTGTAAGATGGTAATTACAATTTGTGCACATGCTTGCTGGTGAGGTGGGTAGGCTGTTTCTCCTGTGAAATAAAGATGCTGATTTTTTTTTTTCCCCCTCTCTTTTGTTAGCATGTTTCCTGGGGCCCCACTCTCATGGAAACCTGGGGGCTGACAATCAGCAAGAAGCTTCTCACCTGCCTCTTGGTCAGCTGGGGTATATCTCTGAGGGTCTCCAAGCTGGGCTGGCTGGGTGGAAAAGCTGAGTTGGTTGATTGGTACTTGGATTAGAGGCACCTACAGGAGCCCAGGGGAGATCTTTGATGTTCAAATGCTAATGTAAATACCGACAGAGTTATTTCCAAAGCTCGCACAGTTCAATTCCTTTTTACAAGCAGACCTAATTTCACAGGTCAGCCAACCCACCTCCGCTATTATCTGGATTTAGCGATTAATAGAGGATTTCAGTAGTTGACTGTGACAAATAGTGACTAGGGAAGGGAGGGGGGGAAAAACTATTCTAAAACAAGGAAGGTTTTTAACAGGTCGTTCTCCCCAAATCCATTATTTTTACTCTGACACACAATTGCAAACAAGCCCAGAACCAAGAAAATCTCTCAATGCAAAGAGTACAATTCTCTGTTTCTCTTTCCTTGCACCCCTGCCTTGCCCATCAGAGGAGTCACAGTGTGCAATATGTATTGTTTTTATGCCCTGTTGAGTCCTTTGTATCCAGCCTCCTGCTTTATATCTAACACTCATTCACACTTACCAGAGATGAGTATTGTCAGACAAAACTCTGGCACTCAAACTCCCGCTGCCTCCCGAGGCTGCCCAGCCCCGGAGGGCACAGCCATGGGGGGACAGCCCCTCTGCCCCCACAAACACTCCCTGCTCCCTGCCAAGAAAATGGCTTTCTGGAAAAGGACTGCCTGCTAATAAAATGGACCTAAATCAGTAAGCAGTGATTAAGGATTGGGCAGTGCTTTCTGCTGTTGTTACTTGAATTCATGTTTTTTGCTCAGGCATTAAAAAAAAAAGCTCCAAGTTATTTTAGGGAGTAGTTTCTTGCGCATGAGATGAATGAAAGAGAAAAGCAATACTCGGAAAATATTCATTTTCTTCCTTATATATATAAAAAAGGAATAGCAACCAGAATCGCCTTTTTAAATAAAACATCAGCCCAGGAATGCAAACTCTACTCTGTTTATATTCAACATCTACTCTGTCTTTTTTTTTTTTCCTGGTTCATTGTCATGCCTAGTGGAATAGCAATTCACAGAAAACATGGGATAAATCATTAGTTCCAGTTTATTCTATTTTTATTTACAGCAAGGATTTCTTTACCACTGAACAGAATTGATTGCTGGTGAGGGACTATTTGATTATTAGTGTGGGACTACTTGGGCACTGTGGTAGTCACTGAGGGAAGGTGGCTTTTTTGGGCGCAGACGGATTTGTGTAAAGGCTTGATTCGTGGTGTGGGAACATGTGCCTCTTTCTAAGGGTTATTGTGCAGAGAACTCCAGATTCTGGAAACTTTTTTACCTTTTATTTTCATTAATTAACATGAACTAGCAGAGGATTTGTTGATTTCAAAAACAAAAAAACCTGACAGATTATTAGTTACTACAAATAAAATCTACTTGCTTATTTGTTAATCATAGTGGTGATTTTATTTTGCTTCTCTGTGAGTGAGAGGAGGGAGTCAGATTGCCAGTTGCACTTTGCATTTATGATTAGATTTCCTTACTGATCCTCCTGGGATTTCCAGTACTGAAACAGGAGAGAATTATTTACTTTTATTTTGTGTAGTTTTTTTGTTTTGTTTATTTTTTTTCCCAACAGTCCTTGTCTAAAAAAATCCAAGTTTTGCCCTCAAGAAATTTGCCAGAGGCTTTCAAAATAAAAAGCAACTTTTTGTTACCACTTGGAAGTTTGCATAGCAAACTCTGGTGAACTTTAACTGCACGCTGATGACCTGTGTGCCTACGAGCCAAGAAACTTGCCTCGTAAAGGGAATACTTGGGCTGAGAAGCTCCAGGGTCAGCTGGAGCCGGGAAATGCAGTGTCACAAGAAAAACAATTTGCATGAGTCCTGCAAAAATAAATGGGTGTATTGACATCTCTGGGCCCAAGTCAAACTCCGAGGGTGGGTCATTCTATTCTGGTTTTGTGCCTGTCTTTCAGGGAAAATCAGAGCTGTTTTGTGATTTTGTTTGTGTAACCAAGAGTCGTCTTTCTCCAGTCTTGGTTTGCCTGTGTGGGACCGGACTCCAACTCTGGAGCCCTGGCTCTAAGCACCCTTGTCCTGACCTGGCGTTCAGCAGCAGGATCACATTACTAATGAGTGCATGTTTGAGCTCAATTAAAATAAATACATTTTACAAAACTCAGCCTAGTTTCAAATATTCAGGCAGCTGTCTCTGCCAGTCACCTGCCAGTTTATTGCTTCAAGTCCTTTCCTCCAAGTTAAAATCCTCTTAGCCTTTGCTCAGGGACAAATGACTTTTGTTGATCCTTTTTGTTTACTGCTTTGGCTGTACGCACAACCCTTCTTGGAAATCTCTTCTTTCCCAAGTATGGTACTTTGGCACATGAAATAATTTGGCTTTTAAATAAACCAACCACCTTGCAACATTTCCAGTATTTCTGTCCCACTGGAAGGGAAAAAAAAACAACAAACCAAACAAGGGAAGACTGGATTCCTCACTTGTTGAAGAACTGGCAGAAAAAATCTGTTCATTAAAGAGGCACAGACTTAAGGAAAACATGTATGTCAGACTCTTTAATATCAGGGTATATCTTTCAAGATGTCTTGCAGTATTTTTGGGGAGAAGTAGGCAAAAACATATTTTTTCTTATTTTATTTCTTTTTCCCTTTGCTCTTCCTTCTGTTAAGCGATGGAAGTTCCCATATTGACAGCACTGCATTACATCCAGCCTCCTGACTGCAGCACATTCCTTACTTCCACAGCACTTCTCTCCTGTGGTAACGTCAGTCCCATTTCTGCTGAACAAGTCGCTCTAATATATGTATGTGTGTCTACTCATACAAATAAATACATTCCCTGCCCTCTGTAATTGCATCAGTAGCTTCCAAACTTGTTGAAACACAGGCTTGTTGTTAGCTTCCTGAATTGGCTGTGAACAACTGTGTTTTCATGAGCCATCCTAAATCTTTATAATCAAACTGGTGGTGGAGACAATGCTGCCATTGACCACGCTGAGCACTCACTGAACTTTACAAACCAGTTGAGTACGTCTTCCAGCCATTTTTCTCTGATTTTGCCTTTCAAAGTCACAATGAACACTTGTGCTTTCTTCAGTTTTATGATATGTTCTATTATTTTATGGTTTTTTAGCTCTTCCCTGGGCCCCATCCATGTGTTCCTGCTAATTCAGTGTCCACCACAGAATTTCAGGTACACTTAAAACAGAGTTTTGCAGACAGACCTTTTTAAAGCCAATGGCAATTTCATGCATATACATCCAAAGACATTGTCTGACCCTCAAGGAAGCTCGTGGTTAGACAAGGATAGTGAGCATTTGATTACCTGTGTGCACCTTTAATTATACCAAGTTGAGAGTAATTAAAAATGAAGTGCCTGATTCACTGCTCTGTTACTCCATTTCATGCTGGAATAATTGAAATGAACACAATTGTGCCCTGCTGGAAGTGGTGTAGAGGGGTGTAAATGCATTCTCTGGTAAGTTTTGGTGGAGTTTGTGAGGGGTCTTGGGAAGGTTGTCTTTCTCTATGGATGACCCATTCCTGGCAGTGTTCAAGGCCAGTTGGATGGGCCTCTGAGGAACCTGGTCTAGTGGAAGGTGTCCCTGCCCACAGCAGGGGGTGGAATGAGATGATCTTTAAGGTCCCTTCCCACCCAAACCGTTCTATGATTCTACATATCTGTATATTTAACAAATCCATAGAATGAAAACACACCCACACATGCTATGTTTTCATCATTGATTAACCAGCTTCATGACCTTTTCAGTGTGAGAAGTAATTGGCAGTTTTAACTAACAATAAATTGATCCCATTATTCAGTATAGAATATTTCACTGATTTCAAGCAGGATGCTTATTAAAGAGGCCAGCTATTTTCTATCAGTGTCATGCACATGTAAATAAGCAGGGCTGTTATATGGCATCTATGACAATGGCAGGACAAGTCATAAACACATTCACACACAGCCAGGTCTCCAAAGCTCCTGTTTGCCAATTACAGTAATGCTGATGACATATCTAGTTTAACACACGCAGCATTAAAATAGTCCCCCCTTTTCTAGGAAAATCTAATTACACCAAGCCCAAGCACTCAATCAAACCTGTTATTCTGTGGCTAAACAGCCCAGTGTTAATGCAATTTGAGGAGATCCAGGCCGTGACTGGGAACGTCATGTATTAACAATATCTAATGGGATCTCCCGTAGGTAAATGAATATGCTAACAAGCAAGGTCGCTGCTAAATCTAATATCTTTAAGCTGTTTAATTCCAAACAGTCCCTTAATAAATCAATTGACCGGGAGAGCTGATGCCCCTATCAATTATTCAAGAGGGCAAATAAATATTTCAGATGATTTGATAGGAAGGCTAGTGCTGGCCTTATAGAAAGCTTTGCATTTCATTAGCCTCTTGCTAAAAGTTTTATAATGTGCAGAACAGTGGTGGTTTTCCCTAATCTCTAAACCCCAAGTGTGGGGAAGAAGAGACTGAGGTATCCTGCTTCAGCCACCTCATCTGCCAGGGACTTGATGACAGCTGAGACGGGAAGAGATGGGAATAGTTTCAGGCTTCCTAGTGACAACTTCTCCACCCCAACAAATGATGAGAGGAAAATCAGAACACACTTTCATTTCTGGGGAATCCAAAAGAAAAGTAACCTTAGGAAGCTTGGATTAGTGGTTAATGCCACGTGCCATGCTGCCTTTTGTAAACGAGGGAAGTAATTTGTGTTTGCATTGGATTATTTGTGTGTTTATATTAACACTGAGCCGTGATTCAGGTTTGCCAAATGCAATTCCCTTGAAGGAAAAGCAGAGTTATTAAAAGAGGTGCTGCCTGTAATTGATCTGCATTAAGTAAGTGAAGCTTGCAAAGTGCTTGAGATACTTGAATGGAAGAAGCCAGGAGTGCAAAATATTATTCTATAAGAGCAGAAGTATTATCATTGTATCTCAAAAATTGCTGATCATTGAAACATCTGGTTTATTATAAAATCAATAAAGATAAAGTTACGAGAAAAAGGCAGGGAAAATGTACCTGATGCTGGAGAACAAAGAAGAGGGAAGTCCCTGAGGAAGCTTCTTATTTAAGCATGTGTAAATTTGCTTGCCTCTGTCCAATCCATTTATACCACTAATACAGATTAAAAGTCAATGATTACTTACATTAACGTTTCAGTTTATGAAAAGAAACCTGTGCCATAAAACACATGATCTATTGCTCTGCAGTGCATCTCTGTACACGGATCTGTGTCTCCCTGTGATGACAAGCCAGGGCCGCACTCCTGCCATGGCTCTCCCACCCATGTGTCTCCTCCACAGAGAGTCCCTGCAGCAGAAGGTTGAAGAAACAGGCTTAGGGTGTAAATGTGCTGGCACCAAAGTCATCAACACTGAGCCTGAAGCCTCCCACTGAGTCTCATCACTGTGGAGAACATAAAAAATTACATTCTTGTAACAACAACAAGCAAGGAGGTCTCTGCCTGGCATGGTGCTCACAAGGGAGCTCAAGCTCCCCAGTAGTGCTCTCCACGTGGGCTGGGTTCATGCTCTGATGAGGAAGGGAACTCAAATCCTGCTCCCTCCAGAGTTACAGACTGTCTGAAACTCTCTGAAGGATGGTTTGCAAAGATTTCCTCCTCACTAATGCAGCATAAGGGATTTTCTACAGGAGGAGTTCCAGCTCCAAAGACTTCCAGCTACAAAAGTCCTTTCGGTACAAAAACTGTATAAAAATTAGATGTAAGGCAAGTTCTAAAATCATTTTGGATACATAAGAAAACACTACACTTTCAGAACTTGACTAGAAAAGCTTCTGACACTTCAGACTGGGTCCTCAGCAGAAATAGTCTGATTTACGCCTCCTCTAGAGCAGGCTCTTGATTCTTTCTGCTTCTTCTCCCTAAATAGCAAGATCCATATAAAAATCACTGAATGAGGATCTTCTATGGCAGCAATTTTACATTGCAAATTACTCAATGAGGTATGAAAGAAACATCTCAGCTGCACAAAATCAAAATTTAAATGTTAGGTTTGGTTTATTTTCAGCTTCATGACTCAATAGGGTAGATCCTCTCTATGGCATTGAAAGTGAAATCTGGCCAGGTTTAAAATCCAGTTCAGGGATTTTAACTCATCATTAAGTAACCTTTTCTTTAACTCAAAATGCCACGTTGTCATGTGTGTGCTGAAGCTGAGCCTGGGTGCCACAGAACATTGCATGGCAGAGTGGGAATGGGAATTACTCTGCATGTGGAAAATACAAAAATAGCATAGGATATTAATGGATAGTGGAATCATTTACTAAACATAAAACTTGAATCCTAAACCACTTCTTTTTTTTTTTTTTCTTTTAAGTTCAGCTTCTACTTATTTAAAAAAACACCAAATTCTTTCAGGAATGAAATCTTTATTTGCAGAGAATGTATGGCTCCCATATACACATGTAAGAGTGGGTCCCTGTTCCTGTTTTCCATATGGAACACTTTTTCAATCTCTTGCAAAAACTATTTCTATTAGAGGGAACACAATCCATAGGAATTTCTTGGAAAAATTAAGGTAAAGTTATATGGGAAATCAGTGAAAAAGAGTTTTCTTTTCTTTTTTCTTTTCTTTCCCTTTAAAACAGGAATTCTCAAAACATTTTCTTTAGATTCAGTTCGTGACAGGTCTTTGAAATTCAGTCATCCATAGGGACCTCAAGGACAGTGTTGGTGAGGATTTTATGAAAATATTGGTGCAGAAAATTCCATGGAGTTTTTTATTATATTGAATTTTGGAGTTCTGGATAAGGAATTGTGGAGTAAGTACATGACAATCAGGTTTAGTAGTTTCTGAAGCCTTCATTTTTTTTTTTTTACTGCCATAATTTAGATTTCCATGTAGGTCAGGGTCTGTCCTAGTGGGATTCTAGCTATGAAGTAAATATACACAACTGCTCTGATTTGCCAGCAAAGCTTCTGCTATTAGTGAGAGTTTTGAAAATGTGGCCCCTCACAGAAGTACACAGAGATGCTGTTGATATCACTTTTGTCCTTTTGTTCCTTTTCTTCAAAAAGAAAAAAGAATAAAAAGAAAAAAAAGAAATATATAGAGAATAATAATGAGAAAGTGTTCATCTAACTCATTCACAAGGTTCTACCTGCCATCCCTTATGCTCAATGAGGATGTGAGGGCACTGTTAGGCATATGTGCATGTAAATTACCTCTAACTGCACATCTCTATTATAGGCAATTACACTAATGTGCTAGAATGATACATTTAGTGTCTTCAGAAGATAGAAGCTGGGTGGAGGGCAGACTGATTTGAAGATCAATCTGGATGAAACAAAGAATGGTATTTATTTGGCAGACCACTGGGGAGAGCTGGCTAAAACTGCAGAATGAGATAACATTAGCCATTTGATAAGTGAGGGTTGCAATTTAGGAGTCTTATTTGCTTTTAATTTAAAAAAAAAAAAAAAAAAAAAGGGTCTGTGGATTTCTAGGCTAAGATTGGGAACTACTTTTCTCTGTATAATAGGTATCTCAAGCAGTACGAATTGGCAACCAGGAAACGTGCCAGATATTTGAGTTTGGCCTATCCAGTCTGTGCCTCTATTCAGGTGTCAAAATGTGGGTTCTTATGCTCATACATGCAAGGCAGAACCCCTGTGGTCATTCCCTGTGAGCAAGAGAAAGTGATGCCAGCTTTGTCTGTGAGGTTGCCAGCAAAGTTAGGAAGTGTTTCTTTATGGAAAAGGGGAATTCAATGTGCTTGCCTGCCTGTGCATTCACCACTTCACTCCTGAAATGGTCTTTGCTGGACAGTGTTGACAAAAAATATCTGAATTCATAACAGCAACAATTTTGGAGGGATTTTTTCCATCCTGGCTGCCTTACAGCTTTGTGCAGAATTTAGGTGACTTTACATTAGTGCCTGAGTCTCAAATGCTTTACTTAGAAGTTATGGGAGCAAAGTTCTTGCTGCTGCAGCTGGTGGGAAAGGAGCCTTGAGGTGTGGAGGGAAAAATGTCTGGATTAAAGCACCAGCTGTTCCCATGGCTTTCCCATCCACAGAACCACCATGGCTATGGGCTGCTTCTGCTACTTGTTCGTGTCCTAGCCTTGCTCTTGCTTTCATTTGGGAAGAAACAGAGGAAAGATGCATGAGGTTACCTGTGAGGGCTGAGTGACAGCTGAGGTGGCACCAGTAGCCAATATTGGTACCATAACATGAGTTTTCTATTTCTGTCATTGTTTTACATGTGACAATCCTTATGGGAAATTTAGGACAGAGACTTCATACTCTGACAAATGCGTAAGCTCAAGAGGGAATGGCATATTAAAGATTATTATCTGATAATATATCTTTTCGTATGCACCAGTAGAAGCTGGGGGGTGACCTGCTGGTCCTGGTGGACAACAAGCTGTCCATGAGCCAGCAGAGCATCCTGGTGGCCAAGATGGCCAGTGGTATCCTGGGATGCGTTAGAAAGAGCGCTGCCAGCAGGTCAAGCAAGGTGATCATGCCCCTCTACTCAGGTCTGGTGAGGCACATCTGCGGTGCTGTCTCCAGTTCTGGGCTCCTCAGTACAAGGGAGACATGGAGCTCCAGGTCCAGGAGAGCCACTAAATTAGTCAAGAGTCTGGAAAATCACTCCTGTGGGGAAAGGCTGAGGGAGCTGGGCCTGTTGAACGTCAAGAAGAGGTGAATGAGAGGGGACCTCATAAAAATGATAAATGCTTTTGAAAATCATGACTCCTTGGGGGTGACAGAATGAGCACACTTTCCTTCAGAGTGACACTGGCCAGGCTGATGTTATAGGGCCGCAGTGCACGAGGCACAAGCTCAAATGGTGGGACAAAATTTTTGGGATGTGAGGGAAAACAAGAAAGAGTAGATAGAGGGAAAAGAAACACAAAAGAAAGACAATTCTGTTCTGTATGTGAACAAGAGGCTAAATATATGCTTTCTGAAGAACTTAATAAATTTTACACTGAGGACCTGCTTTTTACAGGGATTTGCTTTGCATGCTACAGACTGCTTTAAAGAGTTTTCTTGTTTTAAATTTGGCTGCACCATGAGGAGATTACTTCCTGATGCTTAATAAATGCAGAAAAGAGATTCGTAGGACCACGCATTTGCACACACGCACGCATGCAACTGAGATGCCCAGCAGATAAGTGCAGTATTTTTGTTTACAAGGAGATATTACACTGGAAATCCTATTAGCAATCAGACAGTCTGCTGGCTGGATTTAATAAACTTCAACCAAAGGAGTTATTCCAGCTGGCATATTAACCCCCTAAAGACTTCATTTTACATTTTAGGTGCTCCACTAACTTGTGGAGGAATGGATGCACTGTAGGCACAAGTGAAGTTTTACCAGTTAAAGTGTTTAAGATCAAGACAGAAATTCATGGAGATTGCAAGTAAGATGATTTTATTGCACTTACATCTGCAACACAGGGATGCTAATGCAACTTAATGCCTTGTCATCATAAAATCTACCCCCAGCTCTAATCTTAGTCCCATGGAGTTTGGCGCTGTGGGAAGGATGGAGGGACACATCTCTTTTCCAGGGAGCAAAGCTGGGATTTGGAAAGGGGATACAGGCAATCAGACTCCAGCCTCTCAGCATCCGCCTGTGTAAGACTTGCTTCACCATCATAGCTTGAAAAGACAACAAGCAGATGGAGAGCAGGGAAATAGGATGCAACATACACAAATTAAAAAGTCACAGATGTGGTAGACGCATATCCTATTAGTTTTGTCTAGAGCTTGTTGAAAAATGCTAGGGATAAAAATTCAAATCGTTGCTAAAAAAAAAAAATGGTGTTGAGCTATGTAAAGATTTTAACCTCCTTCTAGCTTTACCTTGTGTCATTTCATTTACCCTGAGGCTGAGGATGTGCACAAGTGAAAGTGAGAGGCCAGAAGAAGAAAACAGTGTTAAAAGAACCCGAGTGTTTGAATGTATAAACGTCCAGCATGTGAGATTTTTCATGTCTACACCCTAAAACCTGTTGACTATTTGTGCTCTCAGGTACCGTCTTCAAAGATCCTGAAATCTGCAATCAGATTTGTAATGTTTATTTTTGTTATCTTCAAAGATTCATTAGGTCAAATGATAATTTGGGCTCTGGTTCAGAAAAAGAAAATTCAGATCTTTTTTTTTTCTTTGGTCAAGTGTTGACACAGGATCAGAGAATCCTGAAATGACTCTTTTCAGCTGTTATTTGTCATGCATTTTGAGCTATTAGCAGTGATTACACTCACAGTTTATGACTCTTTCTCAGCTTATTTAAACTCAGCCCTCTCCCTGTCTGCATTTCTAACTGGATATCTTTTCCTGAGGATGAATCATTCAGCACCACTGCTCTGATTTCCACTCTCCTTTCTGTGAACTGAGTATGTTTGACAAATTCTGATCCTTTCTGAAAATACCTGGCTTAGTTTTACAATATTATTTATTTTTATAGCCCTAAGCCCAGCAGGTGAAGAAAAAAATGAAGACAATTTGGTAAATAATGAACGCAGGGATGACATATTGTTTTCCTGCAATGAGGAATAAATGCACTTTATTAAGTGACCTTTACTCTAGTGACTGCCAAGAAATTGGAGATAATAAAGCTCTTACTTGAAGAGGATTTTAGTTAAGAGGGAGTTTTACTTAAAAATAAGGGGGAACCACTTCTTTATTAAAACGTTGTTGTAGAACATTGGTATCGGCTAAAGTGTGTTATTGAGACCATTTGTGTTGCTGTTTTGTCTTTCTTTTAATTAATTTATTCTTGCAGATCCTCTGATTGAATCATTGTTGCAAATGAAATTTAATTCCCCACTCTGATGCTTTTCTGGCTTGCAAATCTTTATCCTGGGTCTTGCTTTACTGTTCCACACCTTTCCAGGAGGCAGAGCGTGTTTGCCGGGAACGGCGCCGGGGCTGGCGAGTGCCACCTGCCTGTGTTTAGCCATTGTTTTCATGTATGATCATAAGCAACTTAATCAGCTTTTCATCTAAAGGGATTACCGTGACCAGTGACCTGCAGGAATCTTTCCACTGGTTTCGGTGTATTACTGGTCTAATCCTAAGTGTCAGGGAAGGCTGAGAGAGAGGACAAGGGACTCTGTGCATGTTGGTGTGCGGGATAATATTCACTGTGCATGAGATGCTGAAGTTTTGGGGTGGGTTATGTCTAGGAAGGCTTCAGCCGTCCTGTAGGGTGTGCCCAGAGTGATTGAACCCTTCACACACACCTATAGACACCCTGTGTTTGTGTGGTTTAAAGGTTTTACATGGCAGGAAGGACACTTAGCTGTAAGACAAGACATAGTTTCTTTAGGTATGGTTTTATTATCTGATCGTATCAGAGAATGGTTTGGGTTGGATGGGACCTTAAAATTCATCTTGTTCCAACCCCCTGCCATGGGCAGGGACACCTTCCACTAGACCAGTTTGCTCAAAGCCTTGTTAGCCTGGCCTTCAGCACTTCCAAGGATGGGGCATCCACAACTTCTCTGGGCAGCTTGTTCCAGTGCCTCAGCATCCTCCCAGGGAAGAATTTTTTCCTAATATGTAATCTAAATCTTCTCTCTTTCAGCCTGAAGCCATTCCTCTTTGCCTTATCTCTCTCTGGCTTCCTTGTAGGTCCTTTTCAGACACTGGAAAGCTGCTGCAAGATCTCCATGCAACCTTTTCTTCTCCAGGCTAAACAGCCCCAACTTTCTCTTGCCTGAGGAGACAGAAATATTGCTTCAATAACTCCACAGTCACTCTTGATTTTGACAGAGTGGATTTTCTTTGTCCACCCTACTTCTTTCATACTTTTAAATTTAGGGGTAACTTCCAATGGTGTTTCTGCCCATGAAACCTGCACTTAGGGCTCACTGGCACGAGTCACCAAGAGCTAGACAGCTCTTCTCACAGGGCTAAATATGTTCCTTAATGTTCAGTTAGGGATGACCTAGACAGCAGCCAATTCCTGGGGGAAGCCAAAGCCCAAGTGGAAGATCTGGTCCATGAGCCCTGCAGCCAATGCCACCATATTCTAACTGAGCAAGGATTAGGGACAAATCCTGCACTAGAAGCTGCAGTTTGAACTCAAGCACTGACTGTGGGGTATAGGTGTATGTTAAATGATGTCATATCCCACCTTAAATATGTATGAATGAAAATGAGGTTAGCTACTGGTGAGGGAGGCTGACAGAGGATTCAGAACATGAGCCCACAAATCCTTTTTAGAGATCATCCCCCCCAAGTTACTAAAAGCATCAAGGAAGAGAAAAAGAAGCAGTGATATAAAATGCAAGTAGCACTTTTTAATAGATTTTTCTTCCTTTTCCCCAAAGGGTTCAGCTGCAGAGAAAGAGTGGAACATAATAATCCTTAGCATTTATATAGCACTTTACATTTCCAAAGCTCTGTACAAACATTAACTGATCAATCTTCACAACACCCCTGTGAGTTAGGGATGTATGATTAACCCCATTTTACATTGGGGGAAACCATAACATTTCAGAGCCTGATGTCCCTCTCTCCTCAAGAGGTGCATGGCTCTTGCAGATCCCAGTAATTTAAATAGGAGTCATCCCTGACACTTCTGAGTGCCGGGCGCTTTGCCACTGCCTCAGGGCTACATGGCCAGTCTGTGCCTGATGCTCCAAAGGGTCTGTCTTCCCTTCCCTGCTCTGTTGGACAGCCCATGCTTTTGCACACTTCTGCCTTTCCATTTCCTCAGTGAAGTGATACCAGTGACTGGAATGTCAAGAAGAAAAGCCTTACCTGGTTGATGTGCCCTGGCCTTATCTTGACCCATGAGCCTTTTGTTATATTTTCTCTTCCCTCCCCAGCTGAGTATGGGAGGGATGGAGCATCTTTGGTGGGCATCTGGCATATAGCTAGGATCAACCCATCACAAAATGTATTTTCTTTTCCTTTTTCTTTCTTTTTTCTTTTATTTTCCAACCCCTGGAATGATTTAAGCTGAAATGTAATCCTGTATTGAGTGAAAGCACACAAATACAATGATATACCTGCTGCTTGATGTCTTCCCCCCCATTCTTTTATCAATCTTTTCTTGATAATTTCCTGTGTTTTAGAGAAAATGGCAGGTAGAGTAGGGGATTAACGCAAAAATGCAACTCTCTTTTTTTTTTTTTTTCTAGTGCAGAAATAAATAGATGTCTTTAACAAGAAATCTTGCTGTAAATTGTTGAATTGTATTAACTTTTTCATGCTTATTGAGTTTCCATCCCCTGAGCATGTGTTGCCTCTTCAAGCAGAGCTCTGTTTTTGCAGGAGATGGAACTGTGTGGCAGCGCTCTCATTTTGCTTTGCTCCCTGTTTTGCTCCTTCAGCCTTGGACTCCCGACCCACACGTGCTTCCACCTTGGGTGCCTGTCAGGAGAAAACCAATGAATTTACCCAGAGAGGATGCCCAACTGTGGCTGGAAGGGATTTTTCCAAAAGTCATGTCCTATAGGCAGGGAAGGCTCAATATGACGTGCAGCAGGATCATGACCAGAGTGGGAGAAGGTTCTGCACCACCTGGTGTGGGCTGAGCCTGGAACAGGCAGTGCAGAGAATGCAAATAACAGTTACAAACACTGAAGAGAGCTGCTGGATGCCCCAATATTGCCTTCCTCTCACCAGGTGCATATTTCTCCTTCAGGATATGGTGTCAGGTACTGCAGAGCTCATGGGAGTCACTGCCACTTTATAATTGCCATTCACTCCTTTGGGTTTCCTAATTTTCTTGAAGAACATTGTGTCTAGTTAGGAAATGGATTTCTTGGCCTCCTCCATCTAAAATAGGTTTTAAGAAGGAAAACAGAGACCTCTAAATAAGACTGATGGAGAGGAGGGATTAGATAATTTAAATAATTTCCCCAGGTGTCATTGTTGTGAGTATTTTGTATATTTATTCATTTATTCACCTGGAAAATATGGCTTTGCTACAGCAACAGAAGTCTCAGGCCTGGATCGATACTCCCTTTCTGGAAGAAAACTGTTTCTTCTGCACTGGGATGTGACCTGTAGTCTACTCCTTTTTATCTGAATTATTGAATCTTCTGTTTTGGGAGCTGCTCAAAACAGCTTTTCATTCTGAATGCTAATCAAAAGAGTGTGTTAATTAAATGTATTTCCGATGAAACTAGTTTGAAATGAGACACACAGACTGCAGTCTGCCCTTTCTGAAGTTAATGAGAGATATTGAGGGGCCTGGATTTTTTTGATGGGGGAGGTGCCCACTGATATAGAGATGAGTATTGTAATGAAGACTTATAAAATAAGATCATCCACTGATCTCTGTTGTAGCTGAGATTGGTGGAGTCCCTCCAGATTTGCACTGGTGAAAGAAGAACTCTGAATTTGGTCCCCTACTACTTAAAAATATGTAGTTGCCCTTTAAGATGTAAATCTATTGAAATCCAACCTTAGACATTGCCAGGGTCACTCTGCTTATTACTTTATGACATTTCCAGATTAAAGGTGCAGTGGGGGCTCACATTAATTTGCTTTATGTTTGACTAGAAATGCTTCCCATCACTATTAGAGCACACTTCGAGCTCTCTTCATTTTAGAACGCTTGTCAGTCATTCGAGAATGATATGCCCTACGTCTGGGATGAATAAGCACATCATATATTAGTCAGAGGCTTTTCCTCTGGAGAGGCTCAAGAAAGCTGACAACTAGTTCCAAGGAAGGTGAAAAACCTACCCATCCCAGCAGCTGAATGAAGGAGGAGCGGGGAAATATTCTGCTAAAACATTATCTGCTGAGGTGATTGAAAGCATTTAGGCAGTTGTCCTGTGATGGCAGATTTTAGGACTCATCTGTGGGAAATGGGGACCAACATTTCCAGATGCATCTCTGTTCTGTAGGAAAGAAACCTTCCATGGGGAGCTTTTACACGTCTGTGCAACCCCCCAGGTCCCAGGCAACAGAGTGCCCTATGGAGACTTTCTATTTCATTTTTTCTCAGTGTAAAACAAATTCTGTCATTTATTCCACTAATTTGCATCTTGAAGTCTTTTCTAGGTTTGTTATCAGCTTTGAAACTGTCTGCATGCTTCAAAAAGTGATGGTTGTATTATGAGGGTGGAAGTGATGCAGTACCTCTTGTTTACAGGTGTTAATGTGTTTCTGGGCAATATTGGAGTGCCCCGGCATGGGAAATATTTGTTTCTGCTCTACCAACAGACACAACGTCAGCCTGGAGATTTGCTGATGTTGCTTCACAGTGAGAGGATTTTTGGTGAATGTCACAGCAAAGTCCCCTTTATGACTGTTTAACCAAGTGCCCCATTTTGCAGCACTGCGGGTCGCAAATCCTGCAAAATCTGGCGGATAAAAAGCAAAATAACAGGCATTTTAGCATTGTGCTTTTGAACATTTGGGGTTGTTTGAACGTGAAGCTCAAAGCCAGTTGTGGAGATATCCTTCTCTAAAAACATAAGGCCTGATTCTGAAAGAGATGGCTGAAAACTGTTTTCCCCAAAGCCACCTAATTTTGGGTACTGACACAGCAAAAGAGGCATAAACACCATTACTTTCATGCCAAGGCCTATGGAATTGTCTATGCACTTGATGTGTGTGTGTTTAAATGTCTGGTGTCCCTGGCCAAGGAGTTTTGGAGGACCAGGTCCTTCATTACCAAGTGATGAATTTCAGGCAATCTTAAATGTCCCGTTTTTTTGCAAATTCATGGAGCATTTTTTAAAAATATAGATTGGCCTAATTGTTTATTTTTCTGCCATCACGATTAGTTCCCTGAATGCAGTCTCTAGAAGGAATATGATGATGATGTGGCTAAAACACCATCAAAGATATGACACTTTTGTGGAGGCAAATTAGAACTGTAGTAAATGACACAGAGACTCTCAAATGTTTTATGCACAATTAACTGTGTGCTAATGTGGCACCTTGAAAAGGAGGACAGTGAGTTCCTGACTGATCTGTGTGTCTGTCCATCACAGTTGTGACTGATTCCTACCTCCACCTACTCCTGTTCAGCCCCTCTCAAAGGTATATCCAGCTGCTGCAGATCTGTTCACCCAGCAGCTCTCTCTGCTCTCACTGCTGTATTTCCTGGGAAACCTGTATTTCCTGTTCCATATGATATTCTAAAACTGTTTACAGAGCAATATTACCTGGTAAAAACTCACATTTTCACAAAATGAGTGAAAAACTGCGGCAACCCTTTGACTTGTGCATACCCACAGTTAGATCTTAAGTGCTCCATCCTCTCTCCATCATCAGTTTAATGTCCTTCCCTCAGTTATCCACAAAATTATAAAGCTTAATATATAGCTTAATCCATTGCTGGGATCTTGTCTTTTCTTATATTAACTTATCTATAGATGCTCTTGCAGGGGTGGCATATGTTGGAGACAGTCATTTTTAAAGCCATATGCAGCTGGTTCTTGTGTGAATGCAGCACCCTGCAACTCATGATTCCTCTTCACTACTAATTATTTCCTATGGCTTTTAATACTGCTCCGAGTCTTAGAATAGCTCTGAATGATGATAGACATATATTATTATTACAGGTTGTATTAAGCAGTCGTAGCTCAAGTTCTAATTACATTACCCTTCAGCCACGGCAGCAGTAACACTTGGTTTGGTTCTTGAGTTTCTAGGAATAATCTCACCAGTAGTTCTCTGTCAGGCTGCAAGGTCAGGGAGAAAGGAAATTCTCCTGCACTTCTTTTCATGCAGGAGCTGAGAGGATGTATTGTGGAAAGGGACAAAACTGGTTGTGAAGGGAAGGGATTAAAATAAGAGGCTCCACACGTTCCATGTTAACAAGGACTGTGGCAGCATCATGGCTCTGCTCCAGGCAGGATGGGCACCCTGGGAAGTGAGCTCTGGGGATGTGCACGTAGACATGTGGGTGCACTTCAGGGTGCTGGAGTTATGGGGCTGGTCTTCTGAGCCCCAAGGAACCTAAGAGTGAAGATTTCTAAATCCATTCAGTACAGAATCATTTAGGTTAGAAAAGACTTCTAAGATGAATGAGTCCAACCATTAAGCCAGAACTGGTAAGTCCAGACAAAAGAAATACAAAACAGCCCATTTACCTACAGCATTCCCAACTCCAGTGACCTTTTCCACAAGTTTATGATTTTTTGGTGGTTGCACAAAGTCCTATAGAGGGGGAACAATGCTGTGTGTATATCTTACTTTAGTTTTTTTTGACTGAGGAAAAGCACCAGGGAGGAAAGGATGCCATTTGAACCACAGAATCATGGAACCCCAGAACCGTGGAAAGGTTTGGCTTGGAGGGGACCTTAGAGATCATCCAGTTCCAACCCCTACCATTGCCATGGGCAGGGATGCAACCCTCCAGATCAGGCTGCTCAGGTCCCCAGCCAACCTGGCCTTGAATATTTCCATGAATTTCCTCAAAGGCAGGAGTCAGTTAAAAGGTATTTCCACTTTATTTTTCTAAGTCAGTGGGTGGGCAGAGTCATCATACTTAAATACTTGTTAATAGCAATCCTGATTTGGGCCTGTAACATGTTTATTAGTATTCGGTAGTTGTTTATAAATCTTAAGGGAAATATTTTTATGATTTAAAAATGGAATAGAAATGTGACAGACATTTTTCAAAAAATATTTGAAAAAATTCCTGTGGTATTGAAACAACATGTGCTGAACATAAGGACATGATTTTATTTTTTTTTTATGTTTGGTTATCCAAATGCCCAAGTAAATAAACGGCATAAATAACAAAGAGACTATTTCTTTGTTCTCAAATTCCTTTATCTGATAATCTCAGGCAGTATAAATAACTAAGGGTAGGTTTTATTATGTCACACTCTGCAGCAATATAGTATTTCTGGTTCTTTGGGACAGCAAGTCTCTCTCTGCAGTCCCCAGAACATTTTGGCTACCCCTATAAACTTATTACAGTGTATTTCTCTATTGTGGAGTTTTCTTACAGTGCCTATAAAATCCAAGCACCTGATACTAGAGCATCTCATTTATGCAGCAAATTCCATCCCTCAGCACATGAATTTTTACATGCATATCTGCATGCACCCCAGGTAGTTTGTATTTGTCATGTATGTATCCCTGAAAATCAATATGCATGTTTTTATCAATTAATGACTTGCAATTAAAAAAATCTAAAAATAGAATAATCATCACTTTTGGAGATTTAAAAGACAAAAGACCAGTTTTGTCAGCTTGAAAATGAATGAAGAGCTTTTCCTCACTATGTTAATTAATTGCAGTTGACAAAAAGTAGGATCCTTCACTCCTCCTTTCATGTTGCTAATTCCATCCCTCCCTCCCTCTCTCTCGCTCTCTCCCCTCAATTAAACTTATGAGAGTATACCCTCCCCTTTTAGAAAGAAGCTTTTAGATTAATCATATTATCTTAAGGTTCCAAATCTCAATGCCTGCGTGACCTTTCTTCCGTTAGAATCCATTATCTTAAACTATCACAATAATCCTGGCTTTAGGGAGGGAGAGCGGGAAGCAGGAATCAAACCTAATAGATGGCAAATAAGATTAATCTATGATCTAAGTGCCGATTACACTTGGCCCTGCCCTTGAACACCCAGGTGTAACCTTGAAATTCACATCCGCTAAGACGCTGCAATTGGATTGTGGGTCCCCAAAGGGTTGGAAGGGGCAGATGGCCAAACTTTACCCGTTATTCCCCAGCGAGATGAGAGCTGTCTCAGCCTGCAGCTCTCTTACTTGTGGAATTTGGCAGCGGCACAGCCGAATGTTTGTTTTGGGATGTTTAGCATTTTTTCAGATAAAATAGTTATTTTCAGGTCCTTAATTTTTGTTTGTCAGAAGCAAGCAGCCAGGGAATGGGTGAACTTTTACCTGGACCTCACAAGAGGAGAAAGCTCTCTTTTCAAAATCTGATAACTCTGCAGAAGAAAACAGAGATATTTTCTTTCTTTATAGGCTGACCTATGGACCCTGCCAAAAAAAATGTTCCATGTGAAGTTAAGTTTGCAAGGCCCTTGTTTTCAGTCCCAAATACTCTGCGTTCTGAGAAAGGACATCTGTGATAAGATGGAAATTGGCACTGGTAACTCATGTACTATGGGTGAAGCACACTCCAAAGAGGAAGACCCAGAGGTAATTTTTCATGAAAGAACTTTTTAAAGCCATTATTAAAACTAGCATAAATTTCTCCTGTTTCTGGCAGCTTCAGGAGGCAGGACAGGATTGACTTTGATACAGCAGCTCAGTAGTTTTTTTCTATTTATATGTTAGGCCAGATTCTCTGCTGGAGTAAAACAGGGAGAGTTTGCTGACTTGCTTGAACCTTGACAGAGAGATGTTGGCTAGAGGTGGCTGTGATGTTCAGCTGGAACAATCCACCCTTTATCATCTCCATTTGGGGGCAACAGTTGAGCCCCAGAGCAAAGGGGCAGTATTTCTGTTTGTATCTGTGTTCACACAGCAATTCCCTTGTGGGACAATAATGCAAGAGAGAGGGGATTAGCAGGAATGTACACTGGAGAAGTCTAGTGGAAGGTTTCCTGACCGTGGTAGGGGGATTGGAACTTCATGATCTTTAAAATCCCTTCCAACCCAAACCATTCTATGATCCTGTGTCAACATGAGGCACATCTGGTGGGAGGCTGACTTTGAAGTGCCCTTCAGTAATCTCAGAATTAGAGGAGAGGGAAGGAAGAAACAGAGAGGGACAAAATTATGTGGATAACAGGTACCACACTGGTAGCCTTGCGGGGTCAGAAGTTGTCTGAGGGGTGAAATTGCTGCAGACCCCAACATCAAACCCTCCAGAGGGCTGGAAGCATCCCAACCTGCCAGGTTCTGCCCACCTCTGGGAGTCATACTTTAGGAGATACCCATAGGATGGGATTCCCTGCCTGGAATGCCATGGACAGAGGGCTATAGTTTCACTCCCTCTTCACTTTCTTTGCCAGCCTATGAGTTGGCTCCCACAGCTATTTTAAAAGCTTTGCTCAGCTCCTAGTGCTGCAGGGACAGTACATAAACAGCATGACAGAGAGTTTGTCACCAGCTCCCTTGCCTGGATACTGGTCTGGTGGGACCTGTGGATTCTATGTAGGTATGTAAATAAAACAGGAGATAACCTGACCTCACTTTTATTTAATTTAAAGAGAAATCAATGGGGAGGGGGAAGTTACAAAACGGACTGGTCAAGTGGGCTTTGATCAAAAAGTAAATCTGCTCACGCAAGTATTGATCAGCAACATCATTTCTTTCTCAATTCTCTTTGTGAGTCCATGAATGCAGCATTAAAGGTGACTGTGGTCCCAGAATTGTGATATTTTAGAAGTTTTGTAGTGTCACGAGATGCTGGAATATCAGTCTTCCCAGTTCAATGGTCATTATAAATATGAGGCTGTTATTATATTTCTACAAATTCTACAAAATTCCTCATAGGGATTTTAATTTTATATCTCTTAATGATGCTCTACGACTAGCTCCCAGCTTCAACTTGTGCTCCCCTAAACCTGGAGAAAATGAAGAGCTGGATACATCCATAAGCTGATATTTGGGGTAGTCTGGGACATGGGGTAGAAGGCAGAACTTGCGGCACATTTGAGGATGATGATGGTGATCCAGGGGGACGCTCAGGAGATGTGGTGACACCCAGAGCCAAACAGAGCATGCAAACTCTGTGTCTTCCATCCAGAGAGGGTTAACTCTCACTTGCAGCAGGCAGCCTCATGCCATTAAGTCAGGGAGAGTAATGAAATTTCATTTAATTTGTCAGGAAGAAAGTGCTAATGTTAAAAGGCATTTAATAAAAAGGGGGAGATTCTTTGAAAGGAAGCCTTTAAGTAATTACTTCAAGTGTCTTAGGCCTACTCACCAGAATATTTACATTAGTGTCTCCCAGCGCCAAAGTGTAATTAAATTAGTGCAGCATTTACATTCCATCCTGGTTTTTTTCAGAAGTGTGATTTTATTAACAATTCTCAAAAAAAAAGAAAAGCAAGCCTTGATCTAATCAAATCAGGTGTTAGTATTTTTTTAATGTTCTCACTGAGAAAACTACTTAGTAAAAGCCTTGGGGGAGATGGGAAGTGGGGAGAAAGAAAACTTGAGTTTCTGCCTTGGGACTTCTGTGGAAAACTGGCCAACACTTTATAGATGGCAAAGATCTCCTGGTAGATCCTGTAGTGTGAGTCTGACTGTCTGCACAAACTACAGAGGTGTCCATAAGAGAAGAGAGGGGTTGGAGAGGCAACAGAGATGACATAGAAGGGAAGAAGCAAGACAGACCTGGAGAGGATTCAATATCAGACAACAATAAAGTGCTGCAAAATGCTAAAAAAATATGTTTTCCAT
The DNA here is from genome assembly GCF_017639235.1 of Corvus kubaryi. Classification (NCBI taxonomy): domain Eukaryota; kingdom Metazoa; phylum Chordata; class Aves; order Passeriformes; family Corvidae; genus Corvus; species Corvus kubaryi. Next base: position 7,821,114 of record NW_024581133.1, on the reverse strand, counting down.
ATTTTCCACTAAAAAGTTGTCTTTTCTGGAAAATGTGTGTGTAATGATCTTCTAGGGGAGGACAACTCTTGTACCTTTAACTAAAGGGAATACATTCTATTTTCCTTAGCTTCATTATAGATGCTGTGCTTTAAAGGCAAACTTAAGGAAAGACAACAGAAATTCACTACAGGTAAAACACATCTGAGAAAAATTTTTCTGGAACAGAAATGGCTCAGGTTGTTGTACACAGTCACAGAATTGCCGCTGTGCCAGCACCAGAGAGCACAGGAACTGCACATCAAGGAAGAAAAGACTATGGATTTTTTTTTTTTCTAAGAAAACTAAACTAAACAGCTAAGCTGTCATTTTGCAAATGTTGAAATGTTTTGGTGAAAGATACATAATTACATTTAAAAATTACCTCAGGAGGTAGTTCACCCTTACATGTCACTTTGGTCAAAATGAGAAAAAGGCATTTCCATCATAGAGGAATAAATATCTTCTTCTTGTTAAACTTCTGGGATGATATGGGGGACACAAATTCAAAAAGAAGCTAAGCAAAACAGTTTCAGATATGACTCTGTTTCTTTATTATCTAGAGAGAGGATTCTTGGCTAGTTTTATTTCATGTGAAACTTTCCTAGCTGGAAATGTATTTTGAGTGACAATGAAAACAAATAAACTGGAATATTTTGCAGAGTTGCATCGAAACACTGCCTATGGCTATATAAAACTGAAACCACTGCAACTGCTGCACAGCTTTCACCTGGGACATAGGAGCCCCAGATTCACATTTCTGCTGTGTCTATTTATTAGTGGGAACTTCATCCAGCATCTCTATCAAAATATATAAAGTAAGTGCCTAAAAAGGGCACATTTATGTGTCCTTAGCTTGTATTCACATAGTCCTGTATCTTGCAAATGATCTGGGAGTATGACGTGGCTCCTAATTTGCTTGGTGAAATATCAATTTTTAAAGAATTGAAGTATGAATGGTCACCAGTACAGAGGGTCCCAGTGTCCTTCAGTAGCTATTGATTTTCACCACATCCCGTTTGCCTCTAAGTGACTCAGAGATGCTCTAGGAGGAACAGATTAACATGCACAGCGATGATAAACTGTGTCCACCCAGTGTTTAAAGATTTCTGAAAACAAGAAAGAAAACCTTTGTGGCTGAGAAAAGTCTCCTGCTTTTGCCACTGCCTCTCTAAGCATCTATGGTGGGGGTTGCCTGGGATTTGGTGCTAAATCAAAGGATTTTGCAAGATAGCAATAGCTGAACCATCACTAGGGGAAGAGCACACGTGTAACTCCATCCTAGGCACAATGATTTCCTCTTCCTGTGGTACAGCGTATACAAAGGCAAACTAAACACTCAGAGATCCTAGAAAAACATCTGAGCTAGGGGAAACTGTCCAGCATGTCAATGAAATGTTGAGGGGCTAACACTTTCAGAAGGAAAAGAGGAAAGAACTGTAAAAGCAATGCACTCTGCTTCTTCCTGCCAGGGTTGTGCTGTTATTTGCAACTTTCTAAGTTCTCTTGTATGTATCTGCCTGACTCAGAGTGGCTTTTTTATTTTTTCCTGTGCTCCACAGACTTCACACCCTTTGAAGAGTGACTGACTAAAGGCTGTATTTGGAGTTGCTGTTTGAGTAATGACAAAAGTTTTAGTCTCCCAGAGAGGCCCTGATATGGGCAAAGTCCAGGTGGGACAGCCTGAATGGTGCTGCCATGGCCAGGGATGGATCTGGATGGGTTGAACTGGCTGTTTCATCAATAGCCAGGATGTTTAATAATAGCATGGTTAAGAGGAAGGAAAGGAATTGAAAAGCCTGTGTGCATAAAGAGGGCATTGGTCATGGAGATGTGGAATCTCTAAGGCTTCCCCATGTGTCCCAACGGGTCTCTTTCAATTTAATTTGAGGGCAATCAACCACCCCTAAACTGATGTTATTGTTCTTACCTGAAAGAATACCAACCCCACTCCCACCTCTCACAACTATTTTCAAAATAATTTAGAGCTTGGCAACACATGTTTTATTTTACTGTAGGTTTGGCTTTTCAGGTATTGGGTTTTTGAGTATGGAGTTTTATTTGTGGACCAGAAGACAAAACACGCTGGGATTGCCATCGCCAACTCATGGTGTGCCTGCACTGCTCATCAGATCTGGCATCATCAACCACTGAACAATCAAAGAGCGCTGAATCTTGTGTCTGTTTACACGAGGTTCAAACCAAGTAGCCAGTGCTTTTGGAAGGTACAAGCACCTCATGCTGCAGCTATTCCAAACACACATTTTTAAGGGAGATGAAGTTCAGGAGGAGCAGCACTCTGTTCTTGATTAGGGCAAAAATAAATCAATCCTGCAAAAGGGCTCTACAATCTGGAGAAAATGGAACTTGCTGAATGCTGAAGACTTTTGAAAAGCCGCACTTTTCCTCTAGTGCCTGAGCAGGAACTAATCTCTTTCAGAGATCTGGTCCTGCCTCTTAAAACCACTTTTTTTTTATGGTAGAACAGCTGTTGTTGCTTCTGTTGTGATGATCTGGGTGAAAAGTTTGGTAACAGAGAGGAGGCTTTAAAAAAAGCAAAAGACAAAAAAACTTTAAAAAAATTCCTTCCCAGACTCACCCACTTAAAAGAAAAAACCCCTTTTGCTCTGGCCTTTCAGAGACATTAAACTTCTAGAGCTTTTTAATGCAATTAAAACAAATGCTGGCATTATTTATAGTTAAATTACTGGCAAGAAAAACAACTAATGAACAAACCCCACGTTTGTACCATTTAAAAAAAGAAAAAAGAAAGAAAATCCTAAAGGGAATGATTTGTAAGGATGTGGTTAAACCTATTTATACCCTGGGTTCTATTTGTTTTACAGCCAGCGGTGCACGAACAACATGAAAGGTTATCTTTGACAAGGTTTTAGCTATTATTTTCTTCCAGTGAAATGGTATTTCTTGAGAAAAAAAGGTCTTCAGAACAAAATAACAATAAATCCTGATTTAGATACATAAAGCTGCCATCGATATCACATAATATCAGTGTTCTTTCTCACTCGATACAGGCGTTTTTAAGATAAATGGTAAAACTGAACTGGAAATCCATCTGGCCAGCTGCCTGATCTAATGAATAACCCCACTTTGGCTCCTGCAATGTAAGCAGAAAGAGTTCTCTCCCGGCCGCTTTCGTCTGTCATGAATCTACAAGACAGCCGACATAATATCTGGGCGACAACAGCGTGCTAACAGTGCAGTGACTTCCATTTTCTTTGCTTTCTATTGATTTTCACTTAATAACTGGCGAAATACTAAACGTCCGCCCTGAGTACCTAATAAATCCTGCCTGAGCTTTTTATTGAGGAGAATTTAATAAAAACAACCATTGCGGCTGAGGGATTTTTCTTCTGGACAGAACATGGTGAGGGGTGGGTGGTGTTCATGGGGATGGAGGGAGAGACATTTGAATTTTCTAATTTTTTTTTTTTTTTTTAATATCTCCCCCCTCCTTCTCCTTGCTGCCCTCTTGAGGACCCAGCATCATTTCTTCCAAGAGGACCCGGTTACTTTGCCTCATGTTTGTTTTCTCCTTGAACAGAAATGGCCACTGCACGCATGTACTGCCATTAGATGGGGAAAGAAGGACGTTTGCAGAAGGAAGGCACTTCCATCACGTCCATCCTACGCACCCACACTGACTTCTTCAATCTGATTTCAATTCTATTAATTGTTATGAAGGCTCCCTAATTGCCAAGTGCGGGGGCTGTCAGAATCCTACAGTAACACGCTTTTTATTGTCCCATTTTACAGCTATTTTATGTTTGACACTTGACACGCAGGCGTGAAGATCCTCTGTCGGATTGGTTGGCTACTGTAACAAAATGGCATTTTTAAGTTATACGAAGTGTTAAATCTGCATCCAGTTAGAAACAAAACAAAACAAAACCCGGTGGTTTATAAGTTGACAATTAATCCTAATTGTTAGCTTGGGAAAAAAATCCACTGGAAAAACAAAGTAGAAGGCCAAACCCCTTCTTTCTCCAGCTGTCCAGCAAGTGTGTATGTGTGTATTTATATGTTAATACATATGTTATGTACAGTTTTCCTCACTGAAGATGAATCAGGAGAGACTGGGACACCATTCCTAAGCACAGTGTATTATTTTCCCCTGCATAACCTCATGGAACAGCTCTCTTTCTTTGCCAATAAACTCAACAGAGTTCCTGTTATACAAAGCTGCTCTTTTAGAGCATTTGACAGTTTTTATTTTAATTGACACAGAGGCAGTTTCAAAGTCATTGGGTTTAATGAACAATCATCTTAGCATTTGCCTGCTCAAATCCTCTTATTCCCAGCAGTTCACAATAAAGTTTATTCTAACGGTTGAAATTAAAAAAGGAGAGAGAGGCAAGTAGAAATGTTGAGGAGCTTATATAAAAATCTGCGAATCTCAAGTTTTGTGCAGTGCTGTTATGAAAACTACTCAGCCATGCAAAGCAATAAGAGGTTTAATTACTCATTGGTAGTCCCTCTGCTGCTCCTGATGTGGCGTGTGGTGTTGCAGAGGCCTGGGAGAGATAATTGAGGCATATGGGTGGAGTACAGCGCTGCTCTGGCAGCTCATCTGCTTTTCTCTCTCATTTTTGTGTGGCTCATTTCTCCTGAGGCAGAAGGCTCAACAGTTCAGCACGGAGAAGGATCTAGTAGATGACCACAATTTGAAGCACATGAGGACCTTGCAAGGGAAGAGGACAAGCTTCTGGTGGTTTGGCAAATCCATGCTGGCTTGATGCAAGAGTCAGTGTGAGAAATCTCTGAACCACTGAAAAAAAAGATCTTTTTTCAGGTTTGGTTAATTTATCCAATCTAGGCATTACTGGGCTCATGTGGCCGAGGACTTAATGGGTCATAATAGGTATAACATCAGTGACAGCCATGGCCTCTCCCTTCTGCAGGGTAAAGGCAAAGACAGGATTACTGAACCTGAACACAACCTGGATCCTTAAAACCACGTGGAGGGAATATCCAAGCCCAGAAATTATTAAATGTATTTGTTGTTTAAGGGCAGACTAATTGTCCATTTTAGGGCAGACTAATTCATGGAACACCTCCATCGTACAACTTCATGTGGCAACTCTCTGAGAATGAGCATTAAAAGTTTCTCCTCTGGTTTATTAATATATGTTAATGACATTCAGCAGCTGGAAGTAAAATCGATGTTCCAGCAGGGTGTGATCAAATTGTTCTTCATAGCTGACCAGCCAGTAATTTGTGTACAACCTGTCATTACAGCTTGGAATCCTCTTTCCTAAACTAAAATATTTTTGCAGTTTTCACCAAATGGATAAAACAAGAAGAAATTTTATCACTATCTAAATGGAGTAATAGAGTGACAGGACATATTTGCATTCTGAATAGATTAGCTGGTCTTTTAAATATTTATTTGTGTCTATTTTCAAAGTCCCTGATCCTCTGAAATTTTCCAAACACTTCTGATTTGACAGACTGGGAAATCTGTCTGCAGCTCCAATTATACTTGAAAAGATACATATAAATGATTTGACAAGTTAAAAATTAGCAGCAAGTTCTATACCTAGCACGATTTGGTGAGCAGAAGTTAATAATTCATGATACTTCACTGTAAAGTTCATGTAAATGCTGTATGCGTGGGATCCTTTAATTGGTAAGCATAAAGGTGTATTGCCATTCACCTAATGTATTCTATTGCTCAACAAAAGGTTGTTGTAGTGAGCCCTGATTGTGACAAATGATTTACTATTAGGAACATTCTGTAATTATTGTTCAGTGGTACCACAGACCGATACATCATTAACATGATAGACGACCTTTTATATCAGCAAAAATAACTAAATTAATAAAAATGGCTTCATTCCAAACCCTGTCAGAAAGCCAATACTCGAAACAATCAAGTATCAGTGATACCTGAAAAGACCAGAGTTATATTTTTGTTAAGCAAATCTTATTGTTTGTGTAATAACATTGACGTGCTGTAGAATAGAGGGTCGGATTTTCAGCTGCTGTGAATCAATGATCTAATTAATTCTATTTATGTGGAGACACACCACTCCACATCTGTCAAGGGTATGATATGTAGGATTTTATTGTACTGCTAAAAGCACGACCGTAAATGAAGTGACAGAAAACTTTTCTTTTTCCTCCTCAAGAATCCTGGGAAGCAATGCATGTGTGCTCTGACATGCTGGTTCTTCAGATGCTGCTCCCAATTCCATCCACAAAAAGCCAATGTGACTCTCCTGAACGAAATGCTTCATCTAAATTTATATCTCCATCATTTAAGTTTGGAGAGGACAGAATCCCATTTTTTAACCTTTGAAGTAAAGAATTTTGAAAACTACCTGAAGAATAATTTTTCTACCCTAGATCATGAATTCTTTATCTACTATCCATATTCAGTTTGGTTTTTTTTCCCAAATGTGTTTTAAAAGAGTGCAGTTTCTGATTGAAAATATTGAGGCACCGGTTCTGGAGATATTGTTGCTTTGCAGAATACAGATAACTTGGGGGTGATGCTGTTTCCTGTTGCCACTTAAATTCCTATCAAGTGCAGATAATTTTAATGTAGAAGATAAGCGTCTTTTGGGAAACAGTGTGGGTCCCCCAGGCTATCTCCCTGAGCCCACTAAGCAGCCAGAAGAAAGTAACAAACATGGGTACTGCTGCTTGGGGAAAGGTTGGAGGGCGTGGTACAGAGCACTTCCACTCAGGAATTTCTTTTGTGTCTTCATTTCTAACTTCTATCATTCTCTCTCTACTTTCAGGATGCAGCAGCCTCCTAGAAAGGAGGAAAAGCCATGTTGAAACTTCTGCTGGAGAAATCTCTACAGAAAGCCATCACCATGGCTGAATGTACCACTCTGGACTATTCCTCTATGGTATTTTTTGTTTTATTTGGACCCCTCCTATCTCCACCCTCTCATTTAATCTCCTCTTCCTCCTTTTTTCATTCCACCAAGCTTTTCATTCCCAAGGTAACCCGTAAAAAAAAAAAAAAAAAGAGATATAATGAACTCATTTGGTCACTTGTCAAAGTCTCAGTGTCATATCTCTCTCTTTCTTTTTTCCCTGATTTTGTTCAAGTTCCTTCATCAGGGACTGTTCTGTGTATACATGTCCATGCAGACACCACAATGATAAACAGGGCAAAGAAATGCAGTAGCTGGATCACAAAATGTTGCAGGATACCTGACTTGGTTTGCCACACCATAATGAAGTCTCCAGGTGTTATTCCAGTGACACATTCCGAAAGAAGAACAAAAACCCAATTAATGTACAGGACATTGTCCTCTAATAGGCAAGGAACAAGATTTTGGGCCTTCACTCCTTCAGCAGCTGTGTTACTACTCTGTAACCTTCAGCAAATCCCTTTATTGCATCTCTGTAAAATATTGGTAATGAATTTACGTTTTGTAAAGTGCTGGGAGATCCACAGATGAAAAGCACTATATAAGCTAAGTGTTATTAATGTGATTCACTCAGTGAAATGAAATCTCTGTTGAGCAAAATACTGTTCTGTAAAATTTGTATTTAAAGTTACATATTTTACAGCACCAAGAGAATGGAGGTTGTGTCACTTTTTCCAACATATAAACTATATTTAGCAATTTATTCCTTGGCTTCTCTCTAAGTAAAAGAAAACAGCTTGATGTTTAAAAATAACATTTTGTAGGCTTGACGTTCATAATTTGGACTGAAATACTTTTTAAACAATTATTTAAAAAGAATGAAAAATCTCTTTCTGCTCATACAGAATAAATTTCAATTCTTGCATGGGCCATATGTGTGAAGGTTAGCCATTTATCTTGAATACTTATTTCAATTTCATACAAGCATTGCTATAGAAAAATGTTTCTAATGTCATTTTCTTTTAATGCATAACTTGCCTGTTACTCTTGCAGCCTGTTAAACAGTGGGGCAGTGTTTGGCGCTGGACAGTTCAGTTTTGTAGCAAAACCTCTTTTACTGCTGAGATGGGCTAAGGTGCAAAAGGTTATACAAATCACATAAATGTAAGAAAGTATATTTGACTCTTAAAAACCTTTTGATTTTATTAACTGATATTACCTAAAACATCTTCAAGGAAATTGCTTCAAACATCTGAGTTTTAACCCAATGTTATTTTTTTTTTTAAGAAAGAGAGCAGTAATTCCTGATCTTTTCCCGTAATTCATTTTTAAACATCTTTTTGTATAAAAGGTTTTGGTTCACAGTGACTTCTGCCAGGAATACAACCCAGATTTTTTTATTTTGACTCAATTAATCAATTATCACTATTACTGGAGTCTAGGGAAAGAAGGAAAACCTTTTACAGAGCTTTACCAGAGGATGTAACTACTCAAGAAGAGATGAACCTGGATTCCATCCTAGGTGAAATGTTGTTATGATTCTGATAAAATACCCGAAAATTTCTTTGTAAGGGCAGTGCAAAACATTATTCCCATTTGTTTATTTGACTCCAACTTGTCATCACCATACTAAGACACACCAGGATTAGACCCAAATGTATCCTTTTATGAGCAGGACTAAATGGACACTTCTAGCTCTGGCATCTGAATTGCAACTACAAGCTCCTATCACCTGATCTTTTTTGTTTAAGCTTCCCTCATAAGATATGAGTTATTATCCATAGAAATCTGTTTGGCCCACTATCATATTCAACTCTCCTTCGAGGAGCTTGAGGAAGCACTTGAGGAAGCATTTACCCAGCTATTTTCTTCATTTATTATACAAGATCCAGATCCTGGTGCATACAATGCCCTAACTTATTGTGGATATCTAGCCACCAGACATTAGCTTCTCAAAAATTCTGCAGGCTATAGTTAACCTGGAAAAGGACAGCTTTGAACTGGGAATAGAACCTCCAGAGAAATGTAAATGTAAACCCAACTGACTGAGGAGGTAACACAAATGTTTTGTAAAGAGAAGCACACAATAGCTCCTGGAGCCATGGCCCTGTTTATAGTAAAGACGTGAAGGTGCTACCTTGAACTTTTTTGTAGCAAAATCTGTAGCTGTTTTTAATTCTGATGTAATATAATATACTAAAATATAACATAGTATAAGGGAATTAGGCAGGTATCTGATTATGTCTAAACTCCAGCAAGCACAAGAAAGGGCAAGCCTTGTTACTTGTGCATTCCCTTGGAATGCTACGTGGAGATACTAAATAAATCTAATGAATGATTTTCATTGTTTGAATAGGTCCTTGTTTTCCAGACTTTAGACTCAAAGAGATATTCTTTGTCCAGTTCTTCTAGATCAAGGCTAGACTTCTTCCTAGCAGTCATCAGTGACTCTTTGAAATTGTTTTCAAAGCCAAATGTTGGCTGGAACTATTTTAGGCCCTGCCTTTGCTACCTTGGGCCATTCTGAAAGGAAGAAGTTTGCCCTTGAAAGAGAGTTAAACTGCTATGATTCACCGACTTGGAAGAATTGCAGGATGCTGATGCCTGAAGTGGCACCTCCCACTGGACCAGTGCAAGTTTCCTTCCTTCTTGTCTGACCAAGCCATTAAGAAGTTAGTTAATTCCCTGATGGTTTCTTCCAAGGAATATCCAAAAAGGAAATACCCAGCCCTGGAAAGGTAATTTACCTAGACAGGATTTGAAATGCAAGGTTCTTAGCTGAGGGAGAAAGTCCTATATCCCATCTGGCTGTGGGAATACAGCTTCACAAGCTTTTCATCCCTTGAGCTAACAACTGCAGACGTTCCACTGGGAGGTGTCCTATAAAATCCAAAGTGCTTGGAGATCCATATATTATCACATCCAGCCTATTGGAGCCAGAAATGTGGCCTACTCTTGTTCTCAGAGAAACAGTGGCAGAACAACATCCTCAGTTTGAGAACAGTTAGAATCCTCATCTCTGGGTCATGTCTCCCAAACTGAAGCTATTTTTGACTTGTTGGAGGCACAAGTGGGAGGAAATGCCAACTCTCTGTCCTTAGGGACTCACTGTAATTTGTTTCCTTTGTTCCTAAGGAGCAGATCCCCAGCTGGTGTGGAATGGTGTTTCAGATGAGCAACTCTTGTGAGAAACTAGTGCCCGTGTCTGATGCACTGGTGGAGCTACAAAAACCAGTCTCCAGGCCAAAATATATTGTGCTCTACCCAAACACAGCAATGCTATTTGAAATCCAAGGGGCTGGTAGGTTTGGGGAAAGCTCACACAATCTCTGCTTTTGGGGGTCAGAAATACCTTTGGAAGGACCTCTAGCTGGTTAAAATGTTTATCAGAGATTTTAATATTAATTCCTTCTATGTTTCCAAAGTCCAGTTTACTCCTGAGGAAAATGTGCTGGAAAGGAACTTGTAAGGGACTGGAGCAACTGCATGGAAATAGGTAAAAGTTACTTGAAAGTTCTGCATCAGTTTCTTAGAAGCAGGAACAGCCCCACTCATGCGTTTCTTGGCCTTCTTGGCATTTTTGAGAATAAAAATATTGGCTGTAGGAAGAAACAGCACTGGGAGTAACAGACTGGCCTGAGAGTACCAACACCTTATGCAAATGGAAAAGATTTTAGTAGATAACATGGTTTTGATCCTTAATCAAATGTGTTTTGGCCTGTAGGAGGACTGCATTTTAAAATAGTTTTCTCTTCCCACCACTTCTCTCCTTCCTCACCTTCTCTTCACTCAGCAGTCCACGGAAAAATGCTGAAGGTATCTTTGCTGTAAAAAAACCCCACAAACAAACAAAAAACCCACCCCACTATGTCTCCATAATATCAGTGTATCGAAAAACCCTGACAACTGTGTGAACATATTTTCAACACCTGTTCAGTCCTTAGCCAGATGCCTCTTTATTTTAAGGATTGTGAATACCTACCTGCTTGCTTAATATATTTGGTTAAAATGTGCAAAAAGATGCAGCAGGAAAAATTAGTGAAATTTCTTTGTCTCAATCCTGCTTTTGAACCCTGAAAATGAAACTTTGGGATCCAATGTACAAAATTCTTCCTTTTCTTTCTTGTTGGTGTACCTCTCTCTAAGTTTCTGGCTCAGTTTACCCTTTATAAAAAGTGATTTTGGTTTGAACTTTATGCTGATCTGTTGAAGTGCAATGGTGCTTTCTCCTACACTACAATTTTCAAGTAAAGAACTTCCCTTCTCCATGATGGTCACACAGGGCAATATCTGCATGAAGATTTAACTTCATACCTGGGGAAAAAGGACAAATTCTTTCTTGGGCTGGCCACTGAAATTTTGTCCTTTACACCATTCTCCTGACTCAAATCTATTTTGCACATAAGGGTTTAAAGGACTTGGTTCCTTCCTTGACTGATATGGATATATAAATGCATCAGAATTTTGTTAAGCCTGAAACACACTTTTCTCAGAACTTTAATTTTTGATGTTAAAGATATATCTGTCTCTCAGAGTGCAACAGGCCTCAGCCTTTCACAGCTCGAAGACATAGATGTCTGATTACTTAAGCTCTGTTTGAAATTAAATTCCAGCCTCAGGGGCATTTTGATAATAAATTCATTTAGGGAAGAAATTTCTTTCACAGACACAAACATCTTCTACAGACATGCTCTGTGCCAGTATATCCACCGAGAAAATTTTAGGGTACTTTCCCCCCATTTCTCCTTCTTGTATTCTTGTCTATGGTTTGACTACCTGATTCACCACTTCTTTTGGCAGGAACTACTGCCCTGCACTTGACTCAGCTTTATTGCCCTTCCAAGTTTTCCTCAAGCTAATCACGTCTACATCACTGCTCAAATCTGCCTTTAAAGATGCCACCAGCCTGCCAACACATCTGAGCTTCCTTTCCCCTCTTAATCCTGCCGTAGATTCATGGCAGAGTCACGTTGATGGCTGGTTGTCTGTTCTCCTCAGGTTCACTCATATTTTGGGGGAATAGAGAGAGGAATTAGCAGTCCGGCTGGAAGTGGGGCTCACAATGTTGATGCTGGCTGAATCCACATGCCATCACCCAAGCAGGCTCTGGGTATGTTGAGCTCAGGGAGGGGGACCAGGAGGGTGAGTGAGACCTTGTGTGTAGGTGGTGCACTTGGGGTGAGGCCTAAACCCAAGCTGATGCTTGGTATGTGTGGAAGGAGAGGGAATTTCCCAAACCATAGTGGTTTTGCTCCCTGGCAGAGGGGAAAGTAAACAGAATTTTAAAAATGAGGCTGAGAGAAGTGAACAGCTTTCTGCTGGCTTTGCTTTCCCCCAGGAATCATTTCTGATCCTGTATCTTTGTCCCTAAGAAATTTAGACCATATTTTCCTGTTGTTGAATTTCAGTCTTCATTTGATACCAGACTGCAGTGCCTTGTAAGAGTGACCAAAATGAATGTTGCGTTCCCAAGGACTTTACTGAGGTTGCTGTATCCAACACTTAGAAAAGCACTTTGAAGAGGGGACTCAGGATTATTATTCCCAGTTTATGGGTACAGTCTCATATTATCACAGACATCAAGATGAAGGATTGTCTTGCACACATTTCTTGTCCATAGTAAGCCAAGGAGGGAGGTGGAAATCTCAAGATAAAGAATATTCCAGTAAATGTGCAGATTGCTTCTAGCAAAAAGATAAACCCTTCATCTTCTGTGGTTTACCTCACCCTGATTTCTACCTTTTTTCCCACACTAACCCTGAGTAGGAAGAATGAAAAGAGAGAACATTGATGAAGGACTTGCAGGAGTTTTGCTTGTAGCCAAATTCTGCTATTGACCACTTCCCTAGAAATCCTGTTTACAGGGACTGGATTTTAGGACCACATTTACATTCAATGATAATGATTTTCTTTTAGTCCAGCTGGGATAACTGCAAAGATAGTGCCCAACTGCAACTCTGTTGAAGAGTGAGTGAAAAATAAATTGCACTTCTCAGATGAGTGGAGCAGTGGGAAGGCAAAATGCTCAAGAAAAATCCACACTGTCAGAGCCACAACAAGGACTCTTGATTATCCAGGTTAAAATAACTCCTTGGCTATGCCTTGTATCCAATGTTATTATCACTGCCAAGTGAGGCACACCTTTTAAAAAAAAAAAAAGGTAAAGCTTTTAAAAAAATAGCCTGGATCTTTAGATAGAATTGAATGTTCTGTGACTTTAAATGAAAGCTCCAGTGTTGTTGGGCAAATAAATTTAAACCACTTAACATGGCAGAGAAGGTCAGGCAAGCTTATTATAGTGATCATAGCGTTACAGCTATTGCGATTGACCGCTGCTCTTTGGAATCACCAATAATCAGAGGCCGCAAGCTGTGTTTGCAGAGAAAGGTCATCATTCATTTTTTTCGAAGCATTAATATCTTTTGTTTGTTTGGCTCAACATGAAACAGGAATCGATAGAGGTAATTCACAGAGCAATTAGCCCCTCATCTGTCAAACGGTGTCTGGGTGTATTTAACAAAAAGACCTTTGGAAAGGTTTAAAAAGGAAGAAAGTGCCTGTACAATCAACAATTTATATTTTCTACATGACACATTGTGTATGTATCTGTGAAGAGAAGGGACCTTGGGACTAAAAAAATATACATAAAACATGCTGTAAATCTGTACTCAGACTTTAAAAACCCACAGTGAGACAAACTGTTAACTGACTTGGAGAAGTTTTCCATGCTGTTCTTAGCGAAGATAAAAATTTTCTACCCGAGGCTCAGGGAAAAAGTTAGACAGCTGTTCAAAAACTTGTCAGATTAATTACATGAAGGGGAATGGAGCAGCATATAAAACATAGGAGGGCAGAGACAGAGGCAAAAGGTCTCTTGCTGCCCTGCTCCTACAGTTCAGGGCACTGTGAGTCCCTCTTCCCCCCGAGAGGTTTTTCTTTATGGGGACACTTAGGGGAGTTAAGGAAAATGGAGAAAAAGTGCAGAAATCAGAACATAAGTTATTGCTCTGTTACACTTACGAAATCTGGTGAACTTTCACATTTGAGAGACTGAACTGGGAGAGTAAAGCTACAGTAGATCAAGGGCACTTTATTTCTGAATAAAAGTGTCTACCAGGGGATTTCACATACATTAGGAGTTGGCTGCATAGTGCCTGTATTTGGAGGTAGAAGACTGGCAAGGAGCATATGGACTGTTAAAAAAGGGTGTATTTTAGACATATCATAAAAGGTTTGGAGGTCGTCCCAGAAGTTCAGATGCTTATTGCAGATAAAATTTGGCTATCTCAGCTGCTTAAGAATAAGGCTCTGGATTTTATTAGATGAGTAATTGTAGGTTAAGCTTTCCTCTTTTTTTTTTTTTTTGTCTCAATGCTGAAATTCTGTATCACATTAGAAAGTTTAGGGTTGGTAAAAATTAATATCTCTTTCAAAGTCCAGGTTTTTGAGTTCCAGATAAAATAAATTGGAAAGTTCCACCAGAAAGATTTCTGTACTTTCACATTCTCATTGATTTTTATACCTTATTCTGCGATGTCATTTGAATTCAATTATTTGGGTTTTTATTAATCTTCAGGACTCAGAAGATGTTATGGATCTCACCCATTGGTAACACGGGGAATTTTGCTTAATTGGAGCCTATGGAAGTTTGGATCTTGGATGCTATAGACTTGGGCAGATGCTCATTCAGATGATGGTCTCAGAACTTTCTTCTGACCCTCAGACCTATGCCATGGTCAAAAGCACCTGATGAAAAACCGCTGTTAATGCTTTAAAGACGCTTCTGGATTCCGTCTGTCTTCTTAGATCTAAGACTGATTGTTTCTCCATCAAGCTTTCAAGGATTTTGTTTGGGACTTTTTTTAAAACAGAAACACTGAAACTATTTGAAACTTTTTATTTCATGGGTGGTCATTTTAATTTACAGTAAACTGGTAAAATTTTCTTTGTGACTTCAGAAGGCTTATCACTGATTAGCAAGACTTTTATCATATTCTCTAAAATTGATATTAAAAATTCAAATGTTTATGTTCTAGAAAGAATATGCTTCTTCAATCTGAGGAAAATTTAGAGCTTTTTTTATACAAGATCTTAGTTACTTAATCTTCAAAATTCAACAAATATAGTGAATGAAATAAAACCATGACTGATTTTAGTTTTCCTATCCTGAACAGTTTCCTAATAGGTTGATCTCCATGTCATATGTCTAGTACTGTAGCATTGATTCACAACTATTTGGGTAGTTTCATTTTTTTCTTTTTCTTTTAGATATTGATATAAACTCCCACTTCCAGTTCTGGGCTTCTGCTGAGAAAAGATATAGGAAAAACCTTTCCTTACTACATGCACACTTTTAAAGCTAAAGCATCCAAAAGACTATCAATTAAACAGTCAATGAGGCATTTTTGCTATTATTTCACTAATTCTTAACATTTTTTTATTTAGAGTGCTGTGCAGATTATTTGAGAAACTTCATAAACAACAGGTTTCAGATTCTAATCTGAGGGCAATCAGTGGTCTCTGAGGTTCTGGTAGGTTGTCTTCAAAGTCCTATTATTCTTGTGGTCAAAGTTCTATTATCTTTTCAGTGGTTTTTTCAATTAAACATTTGATTAACTATGCTTGGTGGTTCATGACGAATTTGGAGTGCTGACAATGCTCTGTTTGCCCCCAAAGTGTGAGAACCAGTGCTCTAGAAGAGGATTATATTCCTTTCTCTTTTGATAATGGTGAGTTAGATCCTTGCAGGCTCTTCTGTGAATTTTCTCTGATTTTATGAATCTATTCTTAGATTTAGCTAGATGGATAGGCTGCTGGGGACTGTGCTACTCTGTTATTGTCACTGAGGAAGGATAGTCCATCAGCAAAACACCTCTTAAATATCAGTCCTGGCTACCATCCAGAGAAAACCAAGACATGCTATTGAACAACACTTAGGACCAAATCTTTCTTCCTCCTCTGCCACCACTAAGCAAATTCGTTAAAGGTCTTGGCCTGTATTTAAAATAACATGGGCTTAAAGAACTTGCTAGTGTTTCATCTTAGAAGACATTAAGTGTTAGAGGAAAGGCCAAAAAAAATGTTGGCAGACTCCTCATTCAAGGAGTTCAAAGATGGTGTTGATACCTAAATGTCCAATCCATCCTTACACATCTGTTTGCCAGGCAACTTGTCTAAGGAGTTGGGCAGGGTTTTCAAAGCAGCAAATGGCAGCGAGATGCCTGACTACCATTTGTGCCTTTGAAAAATCTACCTTCTTGTCTAGAGTGACATTTCCCCGAAAATTTACCACCAGTAGTAAGAATAAATGGTTTTGACAGTCCTTCAACAACTGCAAGCAATTAGAACCATCTAGATCTGCGCTGACTCTACATGCCACGGCATTTAAAATCCTGGCAGTCAGTTTGCTAGTACTCCCACTGGTGAGCACAATCTCTGACTGTATCTGTGAAACATTTCCAGGTAAGTCAGTTATGTATAATTGCCATTCCAAACAAAGTTTAAAAAAAAGGTGGAGACCTTTGTATCTTGCACAATAAAGGCAGAATATTATATAGAAAGTCAGCAAAAGCAAAAGAGAACCCCAAGAGAAAAAGACAAAGCTTATTTAGAGGATTTACAGTAGTATTTTTACACATTGCAGCAAGTCAGAACTGGAAATAAATGAGTTTAGGGCATGCTGTCATTCAAAAAAGGAACAAAGCACTAATTGCTGTTTGGCATCACGTTTTTGTTTATATTTATGGCTGCCTTTCTTAAAAGCCCGACTTCCTATTCATGTGCAGGTTTCCTTAAACAGTTTTAAACTAAACAATTAAACTTTCATTCATGGATATAATCTAATAGGAAGGAATTCTTCTGTCACTTTTTTTTTTCTCTTGATGAAGAAAATATTTCAAGTTAGCTTTACAAATCTTTCAGGGAAATAAAATCCCATAGGACAGCAACTCTCAAGATTAACCCACACTATGTCCCTACATGGGAGAAGGCAGCAGCTCCTTTTTGTGGTGACTTTGTCATCTGCATTTTCTTAGCTGAGAGCAACATTTCTTGGAAATGGAAAGGATATTTGTCTCTGTTTTGCAAAGGGGCAGGGTACACCTGTTCTTTATCTCAAGGATCCATCCAAGGGTAACTTGAAAACTCGCCTGGTTTTCCAGACTATTGGCAAATATTCAAGCTTAGCCTCAAGAAGAATCAGGTGTGTTCTTTAGAGGGTGTGTGCCTTTTCATACTGAACAAGCACAGCAGCTGGAAGTCAGTTTTCAGCCATGTGCTGGGCCACAGAGCATCCTGCACTTACAAGTGCTTTCTGTAATGATTCATAAAATATCCAAAACTTTAAAAATGTGAATGCTTTGTATTTGAGGATAGTAAATTTTGAAGGAAAGAGTTGATGAAGTGTAGACGTAGTAAAGGAGTTTGGCCTGGGCGACGCTGAAAACCCATAGCGGAAACGGAAAATAAACCAAATTCCAAGGCAGAGACATTTGTCACACTCCTCTTAGAGGTCCTGTTAATAAGGACACAGTTGAAGCTGAAATATTTCTACAAATCATTTTCAGCTTGGAAATAGCATATTTTACTGGAACATTTCTAGTTAGCCTTGTTGTTGACATCAGGCCAAGTGCTGAAATCCCTTTTTTCAGGTAGAAAAAGCAACAAAATATGCAATAGCTTCTACAGTGAACTCAGTAGGCATCAGATGGAGAGATGCACCCAGAACAAAGCTCAGGTCTGGATCAGGAAAAAGTCATGCTTCCTTAATGGTGCCATGTCACATGTGGAAGTGCTTATGCAGATTGCTCTCAGCACCTTCATAGTGATTTAAAGAGGATAGGCCTCTTATTTATCCAGATTCAATCTGGAGCTGGGTATTGATGAATTTTTAAGGGCCCTCTTCTAATGAGCTTTGGGCCACAGTCAAATCTGTGCAATTTGAAGGCATTGTCAGAAAGAGGCCTGTAAACCTGTTTGGATTAGATGTTCAAAAGTACCTAAGTGAAACACACACTTTTTCAGAGATTTGTGAGTACCTTTAAAAATCCCATTCTTGGAAATTTGGATTTCAGAAAACATTAGGCTGACATGAAGAACAAAATTTTTATTACAATAAAAATTGCAAAATGAGGGCCTGTTCATTCTTCTTTTCCTTTGAATGCCAGCACATTCCCTCAAGCCAGGACAGGATCCAGGGTTCCTGGGTTTCTTTTTTGCTGTGTCTGGTTGAATGTAATGAGAATGTGTTTTGTTTTGGGTTTTTTTTTTGTTTTTTTTGAAGTAAAGACCTGCTAAGAGAAAGCTGCTCATTCACCTACAGTTAACAGAGTTGTGCTTAAGAATCTGTCACGCTGCTGTCACTCTTCTCATCTATATTATTAACTCCCTGTATCTCATGGATGGGCCCTGGTTATGTCATTTCAGTTAATTCATCTTCTCAGGTAACCTCATGGGATTCTAGTGCTCAAATTTTACTAAAGAACGGCCTGAATGTCACATTTGTGAGCAGAACTGGATTTTCAGTTCTCCCAAAACTGTCATTAAATGTTTTTTTGGCTCCATCTCAATCTCTGTCAGACTCTTGGTTGTACATGGACTTGTTTATGACTGCTGGAATCTACACAGAAATGTCTTTTGACACTCCTCCATGTACACACACTCTCAAAACCTTCCCAAGCCAGCTCCTTCTCCTGCAGATATATCATATTTACTTTGATATTTGATCCATGTGTTCCCAGTAGGAATCTTGTGGCAAATTGTTCTTTCTCAGCATTGACAAATGCCTCAAAGTGAAAACATACTTTGAGTAGGGAAGGAAAGCTACTCATAAGTTCAACGAAAGCAAAATTAGGGACCTGCTAATAAAATTAGATTTTCTCGACACTTTTAGTCAATGCAAAAATAATTGTGGGAATATAAAAGGGTTTTTATGGTCAATTACTCTTGTCTTAGTAGTATCTATAATCATAACCGCCTCTGAATAGGTAATAATCCTCAGTAAGGAGAAGGGAAACTTCCCTGCAGGACCATAAGGAAGGTATAACGTTATCACATGCATGCATAAAATATATTAATATTGAGATGGTGCCAGTGCTAAGGTCAGATGGTTAGACATTTTTCTTCCCCAGAAAATATACTATTCCACCTTATTTGACTGCTGACATCCAATTGATCTGCATTATTGCTCTTTGGCAAGTGTATGGCTACCCAAATATTTCAGATAATAGGTATTACAGTATTAGGTAAAAGCTTCCTTGAAATCTCAAGCAATATCAAAGATGTATAAACTGTAGAATAGGAAGGATGAAAATGACACTGGAAAGCTTCGAATGAGATGTCATTTTCCATTTAGAAAGACACCTGAAAAAGTTAAGACAAAAAGGGAAAATGGTATCCTCTCATTTTTTCAGCAAATGCCCTTAAAGGCTTACAACTGACCTCTTAGCAGAAATGAGTTTTGCTTGGGATTCAAACACTGTTTGTTATCTGGGAAAGAGATGATGAGGGAAAAGCAACAGAAAATTCTGGTGAATTATGCTTACTTGAAGGTAAAATGCTTCCCATCAGCAGTGCAGTGAGAACATACTGTGCGTGTCAGCTGGACGTTGAGACCTTTGTGTTCTTCACAGGGTCCTTCACCAAGTGAGGAGTACGAAGAACTTTTCTAGGGAAAATCCTGTTGGAATCTCAATTGAGTGACATCACTATCCCACACATCATGTCTGGGAAATCCAGATTACTCCTTGTAATGAAAGGGGAAAGGGAAGTGTGTTCTGTAAATAGGGAGCTTGAACCCAGATTCTCTGGCTGCCACCCAGATGTCTCTCAGTACAAATGGGCTCATCTGATCTTTCCAGTCAATTTTATTCTGGAAAGTAGCCAGTGGGCCTAGTTCATGACCCAGTGATGTCATTATAATTCATTTTCGCTCACCACCAAGCCTTCTGAACTTTCCATTTTACAATGGGTCTTTTTAATAAAGAAGGCAGTCATGAATAGAATTCATAAGCACTCCTAATGATTTATAATCTCTTTTTTTTTATCTTTAAAATGGACAGTCCTGCCTTCTCTGTCAAAACTGCTTAGGGAGGTTTATTTCCTCAGTCATAAAACACAGTATAGATTTTATAGGTAAAACGAATGCTATTGCCACCTATTTAAAAAGGGGAGCTCTTGTGAATATAAAAAGACCTCTTCTGTTTCAGCAGCATAAAGTTACTGCAATAAAGAGGTAGTTAGTGTATTGATGGGTCTCTGCTTATGGCAAATGTGTGGGGGCTTTTCTTGGAATGGTTGGAACACTTCACCGTCCCGTTGGTGAGGCATTGCTGCTCACGCAGCAGAGTCTGTGTGCTCTGAAGAAGACCTGAACAGCTGTGGCGTGTACAACCTGCAGCCTGTACCTGAACAAACAAGACGTTGCTGAACTTGGCTCCGGCGCCCTCCTGAAGCCTTGCCTCATTGAACTTGTTTAACCCTCCTAGCTAAAATAAACTTTCCTGAGATTACTTCACTTATCCTCGGCATGGATCTTTTCACCCCTGGGTTGTAGGAGCTGAGTGGATGATCAATGCATTTGCAGCCTGCACTGTAATTTAACTTGCTGTGTCTGACAGGAGATGTGGAATTGCTAAAGAGAGGCTTTACTTGTAATCTTCTTATCATCTTATCCTGGAGTGTTTGTGATGGGGGAGGCCTTTCCAGCAGAGACTCGGAGTTGAGGGTTAATGCTGAGAAAGAGAAATTGCCCTATGGTACGTCTGTGTCGGTGACCTGATAAAACATGCTCAGGACAGCTCATGAACTCTAGCCTCTAACTGCACACTGGCTCAGGCTTTCCTGCTCTCACATCACTTGCCTTCCTTTCCTAAGCTCATTAGGAAAAGTCGCTGGCTGTAAATATGATGATGGGAAAAAAGCAAATCTTTCCTCCCCTTGTCTCTTTCTTCTCTTTCATTGCCGATGCTATTTCAGATCTTCTTGGCTGAACAATAATTAGCACAAGTCTTGTGTGATTAATGGAAATGAAATGAATGGCTCAGTCGTCCTAAGAACTGGAAGGAGGCAAGGAACAGTGGCACAAGAGGAAAAGGTGCAGGAAGGCAGGAACTAAGAAATCCTGGAAAGAGGTCTTGAGTTAGGAAATGGAAGGAATGGAAACAAGGACTAAAGAGAACAGAAGGAGTGAAAAGAGGAGCTGGAGTTGAGAAGAACCTGGAGATGATGAAAGAGAAGCAATACCCATGGGAAACTGAGAAATGTGAAAAAATTCAGGCATCTGGGTAAAAGTCAAGAGTTTTTGGCTTCCAGCTGGTGCTGTGCAATGGATTTGTGGCATGGGATTAGCTAAATGGCTTCTTTGAGTAGTAAGGAAAATGAAGGGAATGATCCTGCCAAGCTCCCATTACCATCTGTGAAAATCTTTTTGCTTTCTTTACTAGGATCTGGATGAAGCTCTAGGAGAAGGGATGTAAGAGTGGCCAAAGGGAGAAACTGGAGAGATAGCTAGTTAAAGTGGAAAAGTAAGGAGGAGTGGGATTTTTGGATTAATCAAGAAGCTAATAGGGAGCAGTGACAAGCCATGAAAACCAGTTTTTTTAACATAACATCATGCAGACATAAGTGAAGTGTCTTAAAACTTTCACATGCAGTTGTACTGTAAAGTTGATAATCCTACGGAAGCACATGGAATTAATTAAAACTGCTTTAAAGGGCTATTAAGGGGAATTCCAACTTCTTTACTGTCTGAGTGCTGTTTCACACAGTTGTTATTGATTAGACTTGAGTTGTAAAGTGGTTTGTAAGAATTAGGGAAGGGCAAATGGTTTAGAAATATACACGGTGGGTGTTCAGACTGGAGCAGACCAAACCCAAATAGTTATGGCTACTGTATTATTAGATACTCCCCTCATTTGAGAAGAAATGAGGGAAAACTTCCCCAGGGTGAAGAGTTTTTCAATAAGTCTTTTCCCACATCTGAGAAATTTTGGTAGGAGAGGGTAGTCATATCTCAAGCCTGGAGAGCTTTGCTGGCTCTGAGCTACATTTCTGTATGTGGCCCATCAAACCATAGGTGCCTGTGATAGGAAATGTACTCCTAGGTGAGCCTGCTTCTGATCCTAGTCTTAGTCTCACTTTATTAGTACCAGATTTGATGTAGCCTTCACTCACAGTCGGCAGTGTGATGAGATCTTTAAGAAGGGGTTCCACATCCAAGTGGAGATGAGGGAATAAAATTCCAAGATAAATATGTAGCTGCTTCTACTTGTATTTTTATATTCAAAAAACACAATCATTAAAATGCAATAAAATTAAATAAAATATTAATAAGACTTTTGATGTGTCGCCTCTGTCCCCAACTTGCCTTGTGCAGATCGAGGCATTCTCTTCCCTGTGCTTTTGTCTCAAGTTGAGATGCTGAAATACCTTCTCCAAGTCTAAAGAAAGCAGTTGTGGCTAACAAGTGTCATCACTTTCCTAACATAAATAAATTAACTGATTGTACTAGATACTTTTTTCCCTCTTTCCTATATCAGCAACATGTGATTGTACAAGGGATCTTTTGGGTCAAGTCCAACTCACAGCCACTACAGGCAACATTCATTAATAATAAAAAATTCATGGAATTATCAGGTTTGGTTTTGTTTTGGTTTAGATTTTTTTGTAGCTGATTTAGTAGTTTTCTCCTCTATTCCCTTACTGGAAATCTGTTCCAAGAAATTTCCTATGATTTCCAGCCTAAGGGTAGACAAGGTTACTCTACAGGCTTTTGTTCTGGGTCAGTGTTGTCTCTTTGGTTATAGAACTCTCTGTGCTCACATCACTTTCTTTTTGGTGCTTTTATAGAGTGATTATACCCCTTCTCAGGCAGGATTTTTCTGGATTAAACAACCTATATTCCCTTTGTCCTTCTGGAAGATGGTATCTCCAGCAGGATTTGAAGTAAATAAAAAAGAGATGTCCCAACACAACATCTTAAGTCCCTTGCAGTGGGTGTAAATGTGCTGTCTCGAGGAAGCAGCCAGCCTGCTTTCCAGCCTCCGAAAATACAGAACAGACACACAGGTTGTTTTATGGGGAGAGATTTTGTAATCAAGCTTGGGTGGAGCCCAGCTTTGAACTTCATCTTTAACTCTGGTACAGCGAGTTATGCACAAATATAAAAGCTGAGGCAGAGGAATGGAGAAGCTGACCTGCTTATGACTTTAGGGAAGAAGTAAATTTGGAGTAGTGGGAAATACTGCGATCTGTCAGTCTGATTACAGCCCACACTTCTCTGTGCATTTCAGTCATTGCTATCGGCTCCAATCCGTCTTGTATCATGACCCCAACCTTGTTATCTCTCAAGGTCTTGAGTCTCAGGGTACTCAGAGAACTTTTCTCTTTCTGGCTTCCCATGACAAGAGCTGTTCTTTTCTTCCCCCTCATCCATCATATTTCACAGAAGATCCTTAAATACATCTAGAGTTTGCAAAGCTACCAGTTTTTTGCTTTACAAGTATTTATGTTGCAAACAAAAAAACCTGATGCTAAAATCTCACCATTCCTGTTGGCGAAAACTGAAATAATTGCTCAGAGGAAGAAACTGTGAATTTTCACAGTTTTATTCTGGGACTGAATTTTGGCCATTTTTGCAGTATATATGTTTTCTGTGTGTGTGCCTGCATTCAGAAGGCCTGGAGGAAACACACCTCTTATTTAGCAGAAGGTCATGAAAAAGATTTGGAAAAACCAACCAAAACCATTTCCTTTTTCATAAATCTGATTATTTTGCCCTTTGCTGCCTTGTTGGGAAAAACACAAAACTTGAAAGCTCGGCTCTGTGGACTCTGGGTGTGGGAGTTAGAGTCTAATCACTGCCTTTGACATCACCACCAGCAGAATTCTCTATTCATCAAATAAGATCATAGTTACTATTTCCTTGTAAGAGTTATCCGTTACTAACTGCACTGCTCTTGGCAAAATATTTTGATGGCCTTGAGAGAAAAGCACTGAGTGAACCCATCTATTGGAAGTTAATTTTATACCAGGCCATTCCTTTATAACCATCCCATCCCATTCAATTGAGAGGATTTTACTATGGCCTTCAAAAGTGGACACCAGGTTGTCCTACATGAGCAATCAATTCCCACTTCCTCACTTCCTCACTTTAGTCTTCTGGGGGTGAGGGACTTTGTAAGCTTTTTTTGTTTGTTTGCTTTTTACTTTACAGCTGGGACTATGAAAGGGACTTACTTAAAAGGCATAATAGAATTAAAGATATTTTTTTCTGCAGCAATTTTGGTTACTCCTCATTTACAAGGAAAATAGAAACTCCCCATTTCAGAGGAGCAGTCTGGTAGCATTCTCAGAGCACAGTGGCATTCCGAAGACAAAATCATCCAAAGAAGGAACCACAAAATTAATCTAATCTGGTGCATTAAAGAGCACTTGCTTGACATTTGCTGCTCCTGTCAGACGTAATAGAGAGATTTTTACCTGTATTTGCCTATTCAACATATCATCCCCTCAGCCAATTTTGGAAATTATTTCTGATTTATGGCTCTCATTCTGGTGAGTGTCGCCTCAACCTGTCAATTATCCCTCAAAGCAAATGCTAAGTGAATGCTGGCTGGGCAAAATTAATAAAGGAAACCTTTACTTTAAAAAACCTGAAGACACAGCCTTATGAAAGGGATAATTCAGCCAAGGTTTAACTCAATTGCTGCTCTTGATATTTTCCAAAGACATGGAGAACATGCTAGAGAAAAATGATGGAAAGGACAAGGACTTTGGTGGGGGCACCATAGTTTTTTTAACTCTTCCTACATAGAGCTGGTCAAATTGCCTTCTACCCCTTTATCCCGAGCTTTTGTTGGCTCTGTATAATACCTTTAAGTCACCTGAAAATTCACAAACCCTCTTACTTGCTGTCAGCCCCATCCAAAACAGTGCAGATTCAAGAGCTGTGACCAGTTTTCAGGATGGGCTTTATGTTGTGCTTCCATCCCACAGAATAGGTGTAGACAAGCCTTAAAGAGAAGCACCTTCAGATTCTTGTTCTCTCTCCTTGTGACTCTTTACATTGCCAAAATTATAGTAATAATTTTAGGAAACCATAGAGATCAGGTGGTACATAACACATCAGGAGATGCTGTGGTGAATTCCTGAGTAGTCATGATTAATGCCTTGTTGCAGCAGGTGCCATGTGGCTGGGAAAGCTTTTGTGAAGATGTACCTTACTGTCCCAGGAGATGGTACCTGGACCTTTCCTGGCTGTACAGTGCTTAGGTTTTGTATCTAGTTTAGAGACCTTGTGCTAGTAGGGAAATTCTTCATCACTATTTGGATCATAACCAAAAGTTTTAACTGTTCATTCAAATGACTGTTCCATTTAACTGATCATTTTCCTACTGAGTTTGTGTTTGCAGGACTATTTTGAGAAAGTGATAAAGCTTGAAAAAAACCTTCCTGATCTCATGGGAAATATTGAATCAGGTCCAAGGGAGATGCAAGGCCTTCTCTTGGTTGCAAAAATTTAATTCATCTAACTGATGAGTGATAATAGTGACATGTGAAGAAAGCCTGGAAACTGAATACTAGGTGTTCAGATTTGGCTTTCAATTGGATTAAATACTTACCTACTCTGGTGCTTAGAATTCTTTTGATTTGAATTCTCTCTAAGATCCTTTCACATCATTTGCCCAATGTGATATAATTCCATAGTAAAAAGTAGTACTGTGAATGCACAGTGAAACAATGTACAGCTGATTCCTTCTTTGTCTTTCTGTGAGGATGGCAGGGTCCTTTATGTCATGAATCTGAATACAAGAAAAATCAAACAGCTTATCTCTTTTCTAGAGATTTTTGAATCAGAAAACTGTTGTGAAATTGTGCCTGAAAATGTTGATGTTCTACTGCATATAATTTTATAAACTTCATTGCAAATGTAATGTCAGTGAAATGACATTTTTACCAGCAGAATAGTAGTGAGGTGTTAACATTAAAGGACTTTTTTTTATTTCTGCATTTCTTCTCCAAGAATGGGTATCTTGAGTCAGAAACTAAAATTTAAAAAATAGAATAGATATATAAATACATATATGTGCATGTGCATTTCCTACATGTTCACCTCATAGTTTCACACAGTTCCTTTCTTAACTGTAAATTTTGCTTATTCACTGCTATGTGAAATAGATTACTGAAGGTGTCAGCCTCTGGACCAGGCAGGCTACAATGATCTTCATGACTTTTCAGGGTTGAGTCTGACTTTATGACCTGCAGATGTGAGTGTTAGATGTATACTATCAGACTTTTTTGACCTTTGGGAAGCCTGGATCACACATGTGAAAGAACCCAGATGGCCTGAGACTCAGAGGTGTTAAAAAGCTGCAACACTGAATTTTCATAGGAATCAGTACAGTTGAGCACTTGTCAACTTCAGATTGAAGATTTCCTTGATCTAGATGAAACTGGATTGTGTTTCTTTATATTTGACCTGTTCATCAGGTCATATTACCTCTGCATAATTAAGAATATTTTATTTCTTTCACTTTAGGATAAGAAATACCTCATATTCAGATACCATTGAGTAAGAATTCACATGAACCAGGAAAAAAAGTGAAAAACCTGCTCTAGTTTCATTTCTCACCACTGCACTGACTATTCAGTTGGTCCATCTGCCTGGGAGAAAACTTCACACAGCTATCCCTGCATGACAGAATCCTTATGTTACTCCTTTTGGATCAATAATCTCTCATTTGGGGGTGAGCAAAGCCCTCTGAAAAGTGTGGTTCAAATCAGCCAGGTCCTGCTGCAATACTAAACCGAGTGTCTCAGCATCTGAATGTTTATACTGTGTCCATCTGGGTTAGGAATTTCCTATTTGAGGCCTGGCTATGTCACAATTGCGTCATCTCCCTTGAAGGGAGGAGGAAAAAAAAGAGAAGTCTGGTTGGGTGTCAGAAACCTATATAATTAAAAGGCAAGAGTTCAGTGTTCAATGACACAATGGTGAAATGCCCTGTATTTCTACAGCCTCGGGCTATTGAACCACAAATAAATCCCATTTTAATGAAAGAAATCTTATTTTGTCTACAAAAATCTGAAAGTTCAGGAACATAATGAGTGCACAGAGAAACCTCACATCATCCTGGCTGTGCAGGGGTTTGCTTGCACACCCTCATATAATTATATACAGACCGCATATGCACCTTTATCACAGGCAGCTGGAGAGAAACGAGCAACAGTTCCACAGTCAAAGAGAGTCAAGAACCACAGGCTGTACATTTTTATGTGACTGTTACTCTGAACAACCTCCTTTAATTTTCCATTCTTTCATTTTAACAAAAGCTTGAACACTTCTCCATTGATTTGCCTATTCCACAGAGAGACAGACAGAGAGAGGGGAGGGAGTAAGTGAGGGGTGGGGGTTGATTTCCAATATTATGTAAAACATTTGGTTTCATGAAGCAAGCTGGAAGAGGGGATGAAAAAAAACCCTTTAGGAAAATAGTTTTCCATTGAAATCAGTGTATAAAGTAGGTCCCATTGGGAATATGTTTTCTCAAAGCTAAATTTTTAAACTCTTTCTACACTTCCCATGCCACTTGTCAGCAGAGAAATGAAAGGGAAAAAAATAACCCTTGGGGTTTCACAGCTTTGCACATTGAAGAAATGAGGGATCACTCAATGGTTATCAGAATTCAGCATTTCTTGTAGAGGAAGAATCTGGCATCCCTTGGACTGTTTCACATTTGTGGACATAATGACTGGAAAGATTAATATATGGTGGCATTAATTCTGCAGTTTTGTGCTGGTTTGTTTTTTTTTTCTACATGGGTATTAGAAGTCAATAAAGCAAATCCTCCTACATGCCATGTGTGTGTGCTTTTGCACATATCAAAGTCATACAGTTAATGATCTGCAGTGTAACAGAAGCCACTCCACTCGGGTTAAGTGGAGAACTCTGGCCAGTAAGACAGTGGCAGCGATAGGAAGCCATTAACTCAGACTACTAGATTGGCACTGGCCAGCCACTCCAAAAGTATTGGATTTGGGACTGAGCCACACTAAAATAGAGAAATAGCTCCAGGGAAGATGGGAAACAATGCCCACAATGCTGCTTGAACACCACACATCTCAGAAGGAGAAGTTTACAGTTCTCATTGTTAAACTTGACAGGCCTCTTCTCCAAAGCCAAAAATTTAATACAATGCTAATAGTGTCTAAGTAGAAGGCTCCTCCCTAGCATAAAAATACCCCAGTGTTATTACTTTCACCTTTGCAAACATGTCAACTGCTGTGCAAGAATGGCTGCACAAAACCAGGCAGTCATTACATGCAGAAGTATCCCTCCCTCCTAGTAAATAATTCTTGAAACGTCAAGGACAGAGCAGGTGAGAACCTGCATCACCCATAAGATTTTTCTTTATATAAATCTGTGAAGACTCTTTTTGGATCAGGTTTTTTGGTTTTGACAAAAATCTTCCAGCTCTCAGACCAGCCACAAGTTTTGCACAATTTCTTCTCAAAGCTATAAATTAGGCAAAGGCTCTCTCACAACATGGCCCAGATTTGTGGACAAGCTTGCACAGTGCATTTTATGAATTCTTCTCTCAAATATGTTTGTACTTGGATTGAAGTGCATGGATGGAAAATCAAAATGACCAAGCAAGATCTGTCATTAACAGATATGCTAAAAAATTCTATTATTCTATTGAATATTGTGGTGAAGCCAATTCTTCTTTCTCTACTTTCCCTCGGGTAACTCCTCTTCCCTTTCTTAATTTTTTTTTTTTATTTCAGAGGTATTTACTTCTCTATATTTGTTTGTAAGAATAGAAAATTCAAATTTTAAGATTAAAATAAAATAAGAAACGCAAAGGAATTTACTTCTGGGATACAATTGTGTAGTTTTTTCTATATGAATAAAAATGGAAGAACCTTAAGCAACATTATATTGGCACCTAGTTACTGAGGGATTTTGAGGACTTTCCCCATTTCTGGAAAATTCAGAAGAATGCTGCAAGAGATGTGACAAACAACTAGATGCTATTGGCATATCTACATGACATAGAAATAAATTTGCCAATAGTGAAAGAAAAAATTACTGTATTATTGACTAGTCTCAATTGTTGCCCCAAAAGTGTGACAGCAATTCAGCTCAAGCATGGGGAAAAAATCCACCCCTTTACCTGTAGCAGCTGCCCTTGAGCAGATGGTAAATAAGGCCAGTTTCATGTGGTCCCATTTCGTAGGACATTTTAGAGATGGTGATGGTGAAGAGGGAATCCAGTTTTTATTGAGAGCACCACTTGTGCACTTGATTTACCGGTAACTGCAAGGTGATGTTGAAATGCCGTCATGGTAGTGACTGGCAGTGCTTCTGTGTCTGCCTTTAGCATTGATGCTTTATAAATGAAGGGGTAGCTCAGCCTGGATTTATATTTTATGTGCCTAGTCATACATATTCCCTGGGACTTTCTCCTGTACAGCCAGGGCCAAAATCAGGGCAAAATGCTGCCTTGAGATTCTTGCATGCAATTCCCAGGGAGCCTAAGACAGACTTGTGTCCCTGAAAAACTTGGGCTTATAATATGCATCATTGAATTCTATAAAGCTCCACTTAGAGTGGAAGAACACAAGCAGACCACATTTCAGCTCGAAACAGTGTGAAAATAGCGATTGCTTTTACGTGGGATGCCTGCCTTGAGTGACACTCACTGGTGAGGAAAGCTATGGGCTATACTGTACGGAGATTCTGCTCTCCAACACCAAAGTTAGTTGAGAAACTTTTCCTGCTTTCCCTCCAAAGTGTGCGCAAAAAGAACTGGAGGTTTCCTGCCTGCTCTAAGGAATGCAGAGCAGGTATTTATTCACATGTTACTCAGCTGCCCGTTTGCGAATAGGGGGGCCATGTTTTCATAGACCATGTTTCATAGGCAGCATGTGTTCAATAAAAACGTTTGTACACTTGCCAGAAATCAGGCTGCCAGAGTGATTTTCATGGATTGTGTCAGCAAATGTTATTAGCAAATTGTGTAGTTAACCTGGTGTAAGACTTTTATTACTGCTGGGTATACTTACATATCAAAAAGCTTCTGATCCCCGCCCACTCTAAGCCTTCGGCAAAGAGAATCTGTAGTTTTTTTAAGAGACCGTGTTTACAGCTAACTAGTATTGTTCCTAATCCTGTAAAGTCTATGTGGGAGAGAACCCCATCAGTTTCAGTCTTAATTAGTTTTGGCAATTAGTTCTCCTGGAAAGGACCATGAACAAGGTCCAGGAGGCTTCTCAGTGCATTATTCCTCTTCAGAAATGAGCCTTCCCCTGGTTGTGTGAAGTTTTGCAGGCATGAAAACAAAAAATAAGCAGCGTAAGTCACTACAGATATTGCCAGCCTGACTGAACAAGAAGTTGTGCTGCGGGAAGGCATGGTGAGAAAGCTGTTAGGGTACAAAGGAGTAATCTGTGGCTATTTTATCTATAGGGAATTAGAACAAAAAAGCCGTGCGCTACATCAAAGGCTCCATGACTGGAGACTAAGTCTTTTCTTATTTAGCACTATGTTAGTAATTACCGATTTAGAGAAAAAGAGAAGAAAATGTATAGGACTTTCTCTCAGGATATGTCATTACATCATCATCGGTACTCCAGATTCTGTTAGATTATCAGATTTTATAGAACTTGATTAATTAAAAAAAGGTTTGTTCTCCTGCTGCATTGTAAATTATTTAAATCCTAAAGTAGCTTAACTTTCCTAGTTTTCTATTAGACAGTCATCTTCGCCAGGGAAGACAAGAGGACAGATGACTTTTCCTGAATTAGAAATGTAGGTACTGAACTCAGGACCTGAGCTTGTAGTGCATCCTTTGCGGAAGCTGCTTAGCTTTGCTCTGCCTTTTCTCCACATCTGTTAAAAAAGCTGGACATGAGGCTTCCCCTCTTTCCCTCTTTAACTGTCTCCATCAAATGCTGTGTGAAGAGGAATCTCCTTACACAATAGCAATCACAACATTTTTCTGCATATGGCTAAAACCTCTCAGAAGTACAAAAAATAACGAGGTCTGCTGTGGGTTTGAAACAAGAAGTGCATGATGTGGAGTCTGATAAAAGGAGTTGAAATCATTATTTTCTTTTGTCTTAATGCTGACCTCTGTATTTAACTGGATGGTGCTGTGCACCTGGAAATGTTCTATTCTGAAGCACTGGAGACACTTTGTTCCAGTCTGTCTGGTACAAATATGTGACAAATCCACCTGTGCTTTTTTGTGTTTGTTTTAACCAGCCTGCAGAATATACTGGGGAAATGGAGCAACATCAATTTGTTCAGCTATTTTGTCTCTTGAGCTTGATTGGTTTTATTTCTCGGTGCCCTGATGGCAGGGGCTTTTAGTGCAGGTTACTGAGATGAGAAAATAGAATTTCTTACAATGTCTCACCTGTTGGCCAATGTGTATAGATGGCCAGTGGGGTATATAAACAACTCTTTTTATAAAAAGCATGGTGCTGAGAGGTTTATTTTTAGTAATATTTGGATCTTGGAAAAACCCCTTAAAACCAAGCTGGACTGCACCACATGGATCTTGGTCTTGGTGGGCAGAGGTCACTGGTTCCACTGCATCAGACACTAGGATTTCTTAATAAGTTCTTAGCATTAGAAAAAATTTCTTAAAGTTAGGAGATGTATTAGCACTTAGTTGCACATGGGAATCATATTTAAGTCACTTATAAAACATGCCACAACTTAGAAATCTCTCTTGTTTTAGGCATTAAGTTCCATTCAGTTATTTTGGCCGTGAAACAGGTCAGAAAGGAGTATTTGCACAGTCTGGCCATGGGAGACATGGTAAATTTCTAAATGTGGAAGGAATACTCCCACTTGTGTTATGTGCATGAAGAAGACAGAGTTCCTGACATGGTACAGGTCAGACTGGGTGTTGTGTCAAGGTCATTATTTTGCTTGTTGTGTTTAAAAATAGATGGTAGCAAAAATTTTCCTCTCACAGGTCAAGCCATGACCGAAGAGCTGGAGGCAAGATATAAAGAGGAGATGGGGAGAGAATATTTGGAAATTATTCCCAGTTCTTCACTCCATAATGTTGCCCCAGGGTGTCTCACAAGTTTTCCTGCTGGAAAACACTTGGATTTTTTATCAGGCTTGAATAGGAAATGGTTAATGCCATCAGCACCAAGAACTGCAGTGTGTGTAGAATAAAAGCCAGGCACTCTGCCGATCAGCCACCAAGTACATGTTCTGTGTTAGACATTTAATCATATTACTGCTCCCAAAGCCATCGCAGCCAATTTAATCAAATTGTATCATGGACGTGGTGTTATTGTTTTTAATGCCTATTAGGAAAATAAAAGTTAGCACTTATTAAATGAGGATCCTCTTGCATGTTGATTGCTTTGCTAATTTCTTGCTGATAAACTCTTGTTTTATCTTCAGAGAGAATAGTGGATTTTTATCAAGTATCTCTGTGAAGGCTGGTGTGCTGCAGGGTCTCAGACATCAGCTGCACATAGGAAATGAAAAATAAAAATAGAATCTTGTCCTTCTCTTGGCTTGTACCAATACCAAGTCAGAACAAGTACAATAAAGTCAATGGAGTTATTTCAGTGTAAAATGAATGGATGTCAGTGTGACTGAGAGAGGAAGAGGGATGTCCATCCACTTTTTTCTGGCAATAACTATATTATCACTCTGTTGCAAGAAGGTGCACAGAACATAGCAGTGAGACAGGCAAACAAACAAAATGTGATGGAGTTGAATTTTGAAGGTGGTGCATTTATCTGCTAAAAAATCACCCAGTGTGTTTCAGCAGAGAAAATGGGTTTTGACATGATAGTGATATTGGAGGGGTGGTGGGTGGAGAGGGAGGGAAATTAAGTACTGCTCTGATGTGAGAAAAAAAGTTTTGCATTTGGTTTGAGGCAGAGGTGACTGGTAACAATTCTTGTTATTCCTCCATGATGATGTGTGATGGATCTCTGAAGGGTTATTAAATATATGAGTTGAAATAATGAAGTTTATTTGTTGGGCATCCCAAGGCCCTCATAGTAATATATGACCCTACTTTTTAATCCATATTTAATGATAACAGAAAGATGATCCAAGTATTAATTAACGATCACAGGAGATCACAATCAGAATTAGAGGATCACAGAAAGATGAAGTACTTTCCTTCTCAGCATCAATTGGCGAAATGAATGAGGCAGATCCTGTGGTTCTTTTTGGAAGCATCAGTTAAGACACCACTGCTGAGACAGGGAAGCTGTTTTGATGAGCCATTGCTTTGTTCCATTAAGGCAGAGCCTTTGGCAACAGCATGAACAAGATACACCCTACTTTGGGTAGTTGCCATTACAGGAGTACCAATTGCAGTGATAGTTGAAGAAATTGTATTTTTCTTCCTTTCTTCCTGAATCTAATTTAAGTTGAAAGAAGGTTTCTGGAACGGTAACAGAGCAACAGTAACCACTGGTTCTATTCAGCTTACACCCAAATAAAATGGTTCATTTCAGCTAAGTACAATATCATGCAATGCTGGTTACTTTAAATGCTTTGTTTAGAGGGTTGTTTTTTGCTTAAAAAAATTATGCAGATACTGCTGAATGAGCAGTTAGGAAACATGTTTCTGAACTGCAGTTACAAGTATTGTAAAATATGATTGATACCATATGCTTTCGTTCTTTTCTGCTTTTTAAAATGCAAATTAAATTTTGGAAAAAGGGTTTATGCTATTTTTATATTTCAAAATTAATAATAATAATAATTTTTAGATGGTCTGAGACATGTGGTATGAGAGGTTATTGCTCTGTTCTGCCACTAAAGAGACCCAGCTTTGATTCTGGGTGGAACATTCGACTCACTGGGGCTGGACGCTGCTGTATCAGCCAGCTGGTGGCCAAGTGCTTGAGCCAACTCCACCAATTAGTTGAGTCCTCCCATCCGGTGATGGGACTTATTGAGGGTATGTCTTGCACATTTTTTGCAGCTGAGATGGGAATTGGAACTCTTCTAATATAATTGTGGCAGTTCTGCAAAGCTTACCAAAGGACCTGTGGAAAACAAGGTTTGGTTGGAAAACAGCCTGGAAATGCACCATGGAGGCACAAACAGTTGTGTGGTCAAAGTGCTTGATAAGGGTCAAGTAAGGGAGATGTTACTTGTGGAAAGAAAGGTCTCTAGCAGTCAAAAAAATCAATGGAGTCTCAAAGATGCTGTAAACCAGAGACCAGCAGACATGTGAAAGCATTATTTTCTGAGAAGATTGGTAGAATTAGTGAGGACATTCAATGCGGGGCCAAATATGGTCAATATTCTTAAATGCTTTGCAATACAAACTGCTTGGGTATGTCCTCAGAAAGTCCTTCACCGAG
The DNA here is from genome assembly GCF_017639235.1 of Corvus kubaryi. Classification (NCBI taxonomy): domain Eukaryota; kingdom Metazoa; phylum Chordata; class Aves; order Passeriformes; family Corvidae; genus Corvus; species Corvus kubaryi. The sequence continues at coordinate 7,786,882 of NW_024581133.1, read as the reverse complement.
CTGTAACAAATCCTTGCATGGACTCCATGAGCTCCAAGCCTCATTTAACAGCTGTGCTGACACTGAAGCAAACACAAAGAAGATGTAGAGCTCACAGCATAGGGGTAAACAAAGGCTACAGCTGCATTTCAATGATAGTCCAGCATTAGGACCCCCAGTACCATGTGAAAATCTGTGTGGCTATATAATATTAAATAGTGCTCTTACATAAATTTTTTGCTTACTGATTTAAGTTTGTTAAAAAAAGGGTGTCACAGCTTAACTCTGTCCTGCCAGGCTTTCTGCCAGCACAGATATTGTCTGTTCATGCCACTCTTACCTTTAAGCCAGATCAGATATTGTCTGTCTAGACACATCCAGTGTAAATCTGGCATAAACTCCATGTTGTGCAGCCTGGTTTTTTTCTACAGAGATGGAGCTGTGTGTATCTGCCCAATCTGAATTAAGCTGTAACTGCTGAACTATCACTTAGCTCAGAAACATGCTACTAATGACAGCAGGATGATGGTCAGCACTTGAAATGCACAGAAACTTGGCCTTCCCTTCCCTCTGTCAAAATCTAATATTAATAGGGGAAACTCTCCTAAAAGCCAATGGTATAAGTACAAATGCAAATCTTATCTTTGTCTTGTTATTTTAATATTTCATTTCCTTCTTTCCGTATGAATTCAGCAACTCTATTATTGCCAACTGTCAGAGATATGTGGGAAAGAGGAGGTGGTGGGAATAAAATAGTTTTATTTATTAGAACAGTGGGAACCATGGAAATGGACCCTTTTCTGCAGTTTCCCTGGAGTACCACTGTATCCTGCTGCATTACATTTTATACGTTGATGTCAGCAAGGCAATCCCACAACAAGGTACTCAAAAAAAGGGGAAATACAAATGTAAAATTTTAAGAGTGAACACTTCAAAAGCTTTTCAGGTGTATTGTATTTCACCTATAATTCCCTGTCATTATTACCACTGTTTTCTACTTCAAAGGAAATGATGCAGAGTAGATAAACACAATCCTTTTGATACGTGTCTCTGGCCTAGATGCTTTTGTAGCTCAGCATTGAAATGAATTAAGTTATGGCAAATGTTACTTATACCCTCTTTCAGTGTGGTATCTTCGTACTTGTCTGCACTCACTGGGAGTTTTTGTCTTTTCTCCATGTGTTCCTGAAGTGCTGTCTTGTTCTGAGAGAGCCGAATATTGCAAGAGAAATAAACCACAACCAGAATATACGATGCTGGGAAAAATATCCAGGAGCATTCCAGGGACGCTGCCTTCCAACAGCAGGTTTCTGTTATTAAGGAGAGGTGTGGATGAGGTCCATGCACCAGGCTGTGCGAGAGGAATGTTCTCATTCTTGTGGGCAGCGGAGTGAAGATCTGGGTCTCACTGGAAACCTTGTCTCATCCTCTCTCCACCTCATTCCTCCACCCCCTCATTTCTCTCCATGGGCTCCTCGGCTTTGTTTATGTTTTAAGTGACAAGACACAAACCAGAAATGGGAACGGGAGTGAGCACGGCTGAGTTTGCAGGGCTGTGCTGGAAGCAGCGGGCTGTGATTCCAACACATGCATTTGGCATTTTGCAATATACCGCCTCTTCATCCTATGCTCTGTGTGGATTCCAAGGGGATGATTCATCCTGAAAAGGGAGCCCATGGCTTCTTTAATGCCAAGCATTTACTCTGCAAAACGTGAGAGACAAGAGGAGAGGTCTATTCCTTTCTGTGTTTCCTGCAGAATTCCCTCCTCCTTCCCACCCCCTGCCCCATCCTGCATAGTTGAGACAGACTTTCCTATGAGAAACTTTGTGTTTATGACATAATTCCATGGTTTTCAACCCAACTTCTTCTGCAATTTTCTCCCCTCCCTCTCTTCTCACAATTCACAAGACGTATGAGATTGCCAGTACAATTAAAGCCACGGGAAGAGGAAAAAACTGGGTATAAGGCCTTGATAACCCTTTCAGGGTCATTTGCCAATAGGGAATGAGGGTCAGCCACAAATTCCAATTTTAGTGTCAGTGACAAGCAGTAAAAATCAAAGGAACACAGGAAAACAGATACGTGATCTGAAATCATCTATAACCAGAAGTGTTTATCTAGAAATGCTACTCTCTGGCAAGATGTCTATCTTCTCTTTTTTGCATATATTTCTCTTTTGGAGAATAGTCCTTATCTAACATCTAACTCCTTTTACAGTCCTAGTTTGGAAAGGTCTCACTGGTCACACGTACCTTTGCCTAGAAAGGAAGGCGGCTGATTACATATTTTTCTTAACTGGCGAGCGACTTGCAGAGAACAATGCAAGATTGTAATTATAGAGTTGCTTTCAAAGATGAAGATAAATGAAGCTGTTGCAGCCATGGGGGTAAATGTTGAAAGGTTCATTGCCCACTGCGTGGAGAAAGAAACCATTTTGAGACCAAAAGAAAACCCAACAGAAAGCTTCTAGGGATGGGTCTTATGTGTATTTGCTCCAAAGCAGGGCTGGAAGGGCTGCCTGAAGAACACATCTAGTTTTGGTTAAACCCAACTTTGAGCATGAAGAAGAGGATTTGAAATCAGATTCTGAGAGATCTGGGTGCTATAATGAACATGTAGCCCAGGTGTTTCTGTTTAGGACTGTTTTTGTGTTTTCTTTCTCATCCTTTGATGCAGTTTTATATTTTGAAGCAATGAAGATTCTTCTAATAAATCTTTGGCATTCAAGAAGTCAGGCCAGAAGTGCAAGTTGATTCAAGCTCCCTATAGGTGACATGATTTTCTCTGCTGATGATAACCCAACACATATAATTTCTGGATTTATTTTCTGGCCAGAAGTAACACCAGACTGAGACAGCAGCTAGGGAAAAAAGCTCTGAGGTTTGGCTTATAGAAAAACATGGGGACTGTTAACTTTTAGTGAAAGCTTCTGTGGATAGGATACCCTAAGTGGGATTGATCCTGAATTTTGGGGCTCTACTGTATTTCAGCTCTAGGGTTATTTTAAAATCTGGGCTTTCCATTCTGGTCTACATACAACCTAGATACTTGACAGGGAGCTGAGAACATGAAAGCAGAGATTCTAATGAACTGTAGGTCTTTCTTTTGATTAATTTGTGCTGAAAATACAGTGAAATTAATTGTATTTTCTTCCCCTGCCTGTATGGAATTTCCCCTTACTGTCTGTGGCCATCATTAGGAAGTGCACATCCATGCAATAATTTACAACCAGCAACAAAACAAAAATAGGCATAGGAAAAAAAACACCTTTTAATATTTTCCAGAAGATTTGGTCTTTTCCTCTAACCCATCCACTGTGTTTGATTTAGAATAGTTCTTAGTTTAAGGTAAGCCAATTTTCTTACCTGTCCTCAGCCTTCCCATCATTAAAAGAGTAATGATAAATACTGATGTGTGAGGTGCATTGATATATTGAATAAAACTCCAGTACTGTTCACTGAGTGAAATCCTGGAGACAAATGCAGGAAGGAGACAATTTGTTTTTTAAAGTCTTGTTTACTTCTGGTCAGGAGGAGTGAGAAGAAATCAGGATAAACACACCCAGCACGTCATTGACTTGGAGATGTGTGGCAGCATGGGGTATAGGTATTGGGCTGTGGAAAAAAAACAGTTGGAGAACCATGAAGTCCTGGACCTGAGCAGTCCACTTGGCTGAGTCAACTGTGTCTGTCTGCAGATGGAGAGCAGTGCCATTATAGCACTTCGACTTTTATTATATTCGGTATTTCCAGTGACAAGTAGGCTCACCCTTTTCCTACAGGTTAATGATGCTGTAAACCAGAAGAGAAGAGCAGCCAGCTAACCAAAAGTCAGAGTGCTGGGCCAGGTGAACTGCTCTTGAGAAGGCTCCAGACTCCGAGCTGAATCATAGCCCTGCCACAGCACCATGTGAAGGGGATGTGCATATAAAAGTTGTACAAGTAGGACAGAGAAACCACGGTCAGCACAGAATCAAGCCATTTCCTTTTGCACAGCTGTGGGCAAAATATTCAGGCACATGAAGGAAAACTTACAGGTATTTGGACAACAGACAAAAACCCCCACAAACAGGGGGTCAGTCAAAGCCCTTGCCATAGGGCATTCCGGCCATTCTGGTGGTTATGATGTCTGACTTGTGAAAACACCACAGGACTTTCCAAAGTTGTTAAGAACTTAGTGAAACCCAGATGGCAAGATGAGGGATTTTTTCTGTCTCTCTGTCAGCTCTCTACAGGGGTGTGAAAAGTTATCTGACCCTTAGCTTTACTTCACATAATCCCACCATAACTCATTTCTGTGTGGATCTGACATAGGATGACATGCTATGCTCAAAGCCAGCCTGGAGAAGCATACCTGAGCTTGGAAGACTATCAAAGTATATCCAGACCTCCACGGTCTGAAGATAGGTCTGCAGTTCTCACAGATGGCAGTGTTTATCACTCTGCCTTTGGCACCTGGAAAAGCAGCACAGCAGGTACCATTGGGGTTTGCTCATAAACTGATTGGTCTACCATGTATTTTACACAGCAACCATCTTTTTAGTATATCTAAGGTCCATTAATAGCAGCATGCTTTATGAAACCACTTCCATCGCAACATAACATTTGTGTTTTCTGTTTCATGGAAAGCAATATATTTGTGGTTTTTCACAGTCTTTTGGCCAGGGTCTCAGCTGGTAACGATTGGCATCATTTCATGGACGTCAGCTTTGATGACTTACAGAGAATCTGGCCTCTTGTATGTGGCTGCAACTGTAGTGATAAATGCCTAATCCCATTTCTTGGGAGTTAACAAGTTTATTTATCTCCAGAACAAGAAAGACAACAGCCAGCAGAGAGCAAATTTCTTTACTGTCAATATTTCTCAGGGTTCTTCTGTACTGCTGGACACAGAGGCGTCCCTCAATGATTGAAGTCAGCTGGATGAGAGCCATTCTAGTCAGAAAAGCAAACACAGATCTAAAGTGAACAAGTGAAAAGCCCAGGGCATTAGCTCAAGCAAAGAACCACATGTGTGCCATTTTGAAAAGTCATGACAGATTCATGCTGAGGTTAATGTGCCACTCATTATAATGAAAGAATTCCTATTTATGCTTCTTACTTTGATGCTGACTTTCAGTCATTAACACTATGGGTGACAGAAGTTCACTGCAGTCTCAGTGCCTTCAGCTGCTGAATCTCCACTGAAGGAGAAGGTGAAGAACTGTTTGCATGGGATGAGTGTCACTCAATATTGCTGGGGACAGTCTGACACTGCTTTTGTAGCACATGTTAAAGCAGTGCAGAAAGACAGGGCTCGGGATTAAGTCTGGTTGGGTAAATCTGTGTAAACTTTCACTATATTTTATGGGCTTTGGAAAATGCCCAGCCAGCAAAGGACCTCCTATTTGCCTGTGTACCTTCAGTTATAAAGGCTGAAAGAAGGAAACGCAATCATGACTTTCCTTCAGATTCTTGCCTTCAAGGAAAAAAAAAAAAAAAAAAAAAAAATCAGTCTGCTACACTGTGAAAGACAGGCTGTAGGCTGAAACACTCTCCAAAGAGCTAAGTCCTGTTTTAAGAGTTGCTGAGCACCTATCTGTGATAGCTCTTCAGCAAGTCTGAAAATCTGTTTTTGAGATGCTTGGGTTGATCTTTATCCAAGAAAGGAGAACCACTTTGTTATCTGGGTCTTTGGTTCCTTCTGTCCATGCTTCATCTGCAACCTACTGAAGGAAGTCATGGGAGAAAAATTAATTGAAAGGCTATTTTCTACTATGTCAGTAGGAAATATCACCACAATAGCAAAACCACAGAATCGGAGAATCATTGAGGTGATTCTGTGATTTTCCTATTGTGGTGATTCTCACCTCTAATCTGTCTGAGCACAGAGATTGAACATTCAGACTCACACAAACCTCATATGATTTTTCTTCAGTGGGTGCTGTCCAGCCCAGTCTGCAACCACTGTTCCTTTCAGCTACCATGCAGAGGGTTCCTACCCAGCCACTGTCTGGCTTTATTTGAGGAGTTCATGTCTGTGTTGAGAGATGTCCTTGGAAGCAGGATGCTAAAGATAGCCAGTATCATGTAAATCAAACCTAAAGCAAATGTTCTTCCAAGAGAGGAGATGATCCTCTGAGAAGATAGATCATCTTGCCCTGTGTTTCTCATCTGAATTGTGAGGCTACAGCAGCCATTTGTCCACCAGAAAGATGAAGATGGCAGGCTGCAGGCCAGCAGTGTTTAAAGACAGCAGTTTCACTATTTGAAATGTTTGTCCATGGTAAGATTTATATCTCCATCAATGGGACTCTGAACAAAGTGCAGCTGGATTCTTGAAGTTTTTCTTTTCCAGGAAGAATCTGAACATGAGGGCTGGGGACACAGGGGATACAGGCTTCAAGGGAAAACAGCTGCTAAGGACATTCAGGTGACATGTCCCTCAGAGCCAAGACATGGCTAATGTGACTAAAAACCTGTTGCTGCATTGCAGAATGCCTATATTCATATACGCAGCTGAGAAGCAGGGTAAGTCAGGTTAGCTGTCAACTTCAAGGCGGCTATAGCTCTGACCTGACACTTGTGCCAGGACTGAACCATTTTGCATGGAAAAGAATGCACTACTAAATGGTTTTCATGTAGGTGAGATGAGTCCCCCCCAGGTCCATGTTTGCTCCCTCTTTTGAGCATGAGCTTCATCAGGTCGTTATGGAAAGAGATGTGAGCAACTGAGGCCTCATCGATTTCAGTCTGATGATCTATGTGCACTTAAATTTTGTTCCTTTATCCAGAGACAAACTAAAACAGCACAAGATTACAGTAAAGGGCTTACACAAATGTCATTTTTCTCCAGCAAGGCGTGAAAGAGGAATTCAGCCACTGCAAAGACCTGACTGCTCAAAGTATAAAGTCTGGCCACTAAGTGGGTGACAGTTTTTTGTTTGGTGTGATTCCATGAAGATGGTGACAAAGAACTCAGACTTGTCCTACCTCAGCTTCTCCCTAAGTAGAAGCTAAAGAATAAATCTTATCTATTGTTGTAATTGTTTCAAAGTATTTGGACAATTAGGAATAAACTGTGCTGAACAGCTTTTGATAATTAGCACTGAGCTGAACTGTGTGGATGTTGTGGATGTTTTCATATGTCCAAGGAAGACTGGTCAAATTCATGGGAGGATCTTAATAAATGCTTAGAAATCATGAGTTATAGGTCGGTGGTATGATATGCTTGACTTGTTTTTGTACTTTTGGCTAAGCAAATGCTTTTGCCATAGATGGAGACAGGATCCTGGTCTAGATTGAATTCTGTTTTGCTTTGGTGTGGCCATCCTTCTATCAATGCTGTTCCTGTCTGTCATGAAAAACATGGACATTTGGTCTTTGCTAAGTGCTGCACAGGGACAAGTGATTTCTTTCTATCCATGCAAGGCAGTGAGTTTGTTCTTGTTCCAGCACATAAGGAAGGGCAAGCCCTTCCTTACCCATCCCTTGCTCCCACAGCTGCTTCTGTGGGTGGGAGAGGCAAACCACAGCTCCCTCTGGAAAAAAAGCTCTGGAAACTCCCTGAATTGAAACCTTGCTTTCTTTCCCTGGCAACAAATTACTCATGTACAGCCAAATCCCACACTCACCATTATAGGGATTTGGTTTTTCATGAGGGAAAAAGGGCTTTTTCAAATGTTGCATCAGAACGACCTCTAGATGTGAGTTTGACAGTTTCTGTCATGTTTATAAAAATGGTAGCAATAAAAAAGGATAAGAGTATCAATGTCCTCATTTTCTCTTATTTTTAATCCCCAACTCACCTCAAAGAATCTGCTCTGTGATGTCATTGCACTTCCCCAGCAGCCAGCTGTGACATTACACAGCATGTGTGTTTCAGGCTCCAGTTAGGGAATTCACAAGAAAGAAGACTTGTGCCACATGGGCATAGAAAGAAGAGGAAGATATCAATTTTTCCTACAAAAATGCTTAATTCAACACCAAAGCAAAGAGAGTGTGGGTTGAAAATTAAGTATCCTTGAGGTATATTTTTTTTGTAAGGACATTTTGTCATCAGACACCAAGAGCTGTTTCAGGGGTGTTCAGCAGGAATAAGCTGAAGGTCCAAAAGCTTCAAGGAGTTCTAAGTTACCTTTTTTTACAGAATAATTCAGTTGTTTGCACAGACATGCACAGTCAGTGGAATACTGGATATTACACCATTATTTCCTTCTCTTTCTTTAGGTGCCCAGTAATAAGTACTTCAGACATGAATATAGTAATCTCAATGAAAATAGAAAGAGCATAAGAAAACAAATAACATTTAAAGTATAAATATGCAGAATCATTAAAGAGACACAAATGTTGGAAAAAAGAAGTTTATGAACTCCATGTCTAACGGAACCTAGCTGGAAAAGAGTTTAGCTGTCCTTCTAGAAAACAAAAATTAATTTGCTTTGGCCAAATTAAAATTAATTAAAATTATGCAATGTTGCCCTTGTGTTAATTTTAACGGTGAGGTTGTTGTGATTTAAGGCTACAATTAGTTCTAGTGTTTGAAAGAGAAGCACTGTAATCGAGACAGGACATTTTAATAATCCTGGTTATAAACATTTAATACATCATCTTTAGGGACTCACAAACACATTGTAATTAACTTTTACAACTGAAATAAATCAGATTGCATTAGCATATTGCAAAGGAAAAAATCATTTGCATGATTGAAAACAGCTTCGGAAAATTATGTATAACAGGCTTCATGTAAACATCAATGCAAGCTAGTCTCAAACTTTTACCAAGATTTTTTAGGTTATTTTTAGAACAGTTAAAAAACCACTCGCATTTCTTTTTCCCCTGTAAATCTCTCCCTGCATCAGGAATGTCACTCACTCTACCTTGTACTTTTTCATACCAGTAATAAACGTGTACATGACCAAGGTCAACGAATAGCATAAAACACAAGATTAAGGTCCTGATGCTGCAAGCACTTAAGTCATGTGAGGAACTTTGCTCATGTAAAAGCTCTGTTGACTGTGTCGAGCCTGCTGATATGAATAAAGTTATGTTCAAGTATCTTCAGGGTTATGGTATTCATCATTCATCTCTACTCTTCACCAAAGAAAGCATAAACAAAATACACTGGGGTGGGGGGGGAGGGGAACCACACCAAAAAATCCCAGGATCTGAGTTGCAAATTCACCCAGAGAAAAGGAGAAATTATGAAAACAACCAAAGGCCAAGTAGGAAACTGGATTCAGTTTATTTCATTTATTACAGATGCAAAGGAAATGACTGACCTTTTGCCCAGACATGCAGATCCACCTGCTTCCAGGGAGCTTTGACACAGGTTTGGACAGTGAACATGTGAAAATTCATACTTACAGTCATCTTTCTATCCCTGACTGTTAGTCTGGACAAAATTTGTGTTCCTCTGAGCTGAGAAATTCCAAGAGTGGCATTAGAATTTTGGGGGAAGTTTTATATGGGATTTCCTGACTTAAGATATTTATTAGACAATATGGGATCAAAGCAGTTTATTAAAAACCAACTAAACAGCGAGAACAAAAATGGAAAAATCTCTTTTACATAAATCTATAAAGTAGACCTCTACTGGATGAATCTTACTTTGCCTTCTTGAGAGTGGTCTGTAGTTTGATCTAAGCCTGTGTTTAAGATATATTTAAGATGGTCAGGTCTGAACTTGAGAATTCAAATACATACTTTTTTGAAAGTATAGCTAATTTTCTGCATAGTGGTGTAAAAGTGGGTGTAGATCATTCTAACTCTTGCCCATAAAGCAAAGACTAGATGCAGAGAAAGGAAGAAAGTGGAAATGGGTAACTTCAGTGGGAAATAAAGACGTGAGATTGAAAAAAGGAGCTAATAGGTGAGGGAAGTTTGAGGTGAAGTCCTTACAGGATGAATATTATTTTCATTTGTCATTGAGAAGGGTCTGGATTTCATTTCTATTGGTTGAAGTACCTGGTCTTCTCTTAACACTTTCTCACTCTCCATTTAATTTTTTTTTCTCTCATTTAAATTGAGAAGTTGTATTTTCAGAAATAAAAAGAGGAAAGGAGATGAACAAAACTTTTCTCTTTTTTTTTGCCCCAAAGACCAGGGGCAGAAAGCTTTTCCTCCTGAGGCCACAGTGTATTGATTCAAAGGAGCAGTAAGTTAATTAACACTAGTAGTGAAGCCTCCTGCATAATTAACAAGACATTTACCTAAAATCAATAATCTAATTGCCACACCTACCGTACATGGGGGACAGTGTTTATCCTGTTGAGAAAGACTCATTTATATCTGCATGTTAACATGGTGATTCGTGGTTTGTTTAAGAGCCTAACCTGATCTGTAAAGTGATAATTTATTGAACGATCAATTAAACTTTTTAACCTTGCAAATATAAACAGGTAATGAATAGCCACAAACCTATTTCCATATGAAAGTTCACACATCACAGAGATTTTCATGCAGTTCAGATTATATTTCATCAGTCCACTTTGAGACCTAGTGGAGGAGAATGAGAGGAATAATTTCTCTTTGAGAGGCATCATTTCATCATCCTCTCTGGCTTTTAGTCCTGTGTTTATATTTCTTAATATCAAACTGATCTTGAAGTACTCTGCCAGCTTTCTAGTCCCTGGTGGTTGAAGAGAAGGAACTGGGGAACACGGAGTGTCATCTTCTGAGGAAAACAAACTGTGTCATCAACAGAAGGTGACAACCAGAAGACCTAGAGCTGGGCAGAGATATGACAACACACAGCATCATTAAATTGCTCTTATTGCACTGAAGAACAGCCCACTGTAGATCCACCTTCATGTGCTTTTAGTCTCACCACGTTGTGATAAGGAGAAGGAAGGGAGACAAGTGAGAGTAGGTGGATAGGGGGTTTACACTACCAGAGAATCGCCTTGCATTGAGGCTGACAGCTGGTATCCGTATCTGAAAGGTTGGGTCCACTGAAAGCTGCCAAAATCTGGAGCCTGAAATTGTTTAGACTCCTTTAAAAAGTCCTGTCTTTCATCTTGCAAGTGCAAAATAGGAATTGAAGATATCCCAAGAACTAATTTTCTTCTGAATTTTCAAGTATACATCCCAGCTTGTGCTAAAATGGCATGGGGCCCAGCACTGAGGTGTCAGATTGTTTTAAATTGTATTTTTCATTTTGGCATGCTGATGTTTTCTAGTCTTACCCATATTTCGATGGTGTGGAGAAACAGGAGACAAAATAACAAATGAACGTAATGGTTTTCAAACCTTATCTCCAGAAAGCTGGGACTCACAGCGATGCTGCTTTTCCAGAGAGAGGTTTTGATTTGGTTTTTGGTTTGAGGCAATGCTTTTTTTGTGATACTATTTCACAAGGCCCAAACCAGCTCTTTGGTCCTCACCAGGAAACCACGGGGATAATTCAACTCACCAGTAACATAAGTGATTGATAATGCACAGCACCTAATAATACTTTCTAAAATGTGTCTAAGAGTATATTAATTGAACAATAAATCTATCTTTGAATTCCTGGGGCCTTTTGACTTTTACAGGCACTACTGTGAAAGAGAGATTTGAACCTGTCAATCAACATTCTTAGTAGTATCTTAAAGACATGGACTGTGGCTTAGCAGAAGGCTTGGAGGCACCAACTCTCAAAATCCAAGGTCATGTGTGAAAGAAAAAGTGAATAAACCCAGCTAAACTAAAATGCTTTAACTTCTCTGCCAGTAGCTAGGGTTTGGTAATGAAATTTTTTACTTCAATACATTTCAATAAAAATGGGACTAACAGAGTCAATGAAATTTGTCACAGGAGTGAAAAGAGCAACTTAACTGTACATGCAGGAGAGAAGGACTACAATGCTGTGAGAATTTCAGTCCCACCACAAATGTCTTACTGGAATGCAGCATTGTGTGTGTTAATTAAAACATTTGGGGGTTAGGTGAGGAAAAAGAAAAACAACCAAAAAAGAGGGCTGGATGATTTAGATACACATAAAAATAGTTTTCAGTATTATTAGGCTTTCTACCTTAACTGAGATAACAATGAAGTGTGAAATATAATGTTCTTAAAATTGATTTTCCAGTAAGATGGTCTCTGTCTTAAAAGGCCCCACTTTTTTAAAGTGCAATTCTTTAGTAATTTTTACATTTCTCATTTCTTCATTTTTATTTCTTTTAAGTCCTTCAACTTTAGTTTCATCACTTGAGGAATTAAAAAATTTGGAGTAGCACCCTGTCTCTTTCCCCCCTTCTGGCTATTTTAACTCTCTTTACTGCTAGCAGGGATCTTGTTATTTTGTCTGGTGTGCCTGCTGTGTGCTAAACAGGAAGTTCCCCTACTCTGGAGCTCATCTGCTCACTCATTTTTTTGACAAAAACAGTCATTTTGGAATATCAGTAGAATTAAAAGACAGAGGTAACAAAGATACAGCAATATGTGAGAGTCATAGTGAGTGTCTGAAGCATTAGACCACAGTCCAAAATCCTTTTGTGACAGCTCAGACCCAGGACTTACGCGATTTTCATCTCCTTTTCAGCAATATTTTCTGAATTCTTCATGATTTTTTAATCCTTGTTTGACCCAGTCCCACAAAAAAAGAAGATATTGGTGGAAACAAACCCCAAATATGAATGCAGCAGAATGCTTGTTATTCTTTTCTCAAATCTTGAAGTAGCTCAGTTTTCCCACCTGTACGCAGGGAGATAGGGCTGTTCCTCTGCTATGTGCAACATGCAGCTGTCTCCTATGGATGAAAATTTCAGAAGTGCTGTGAGAAAACTTCTGCCACTGGGAGAAGTGCATTTTGCTAGGTCAAGCCTTTCTTTTTAGGAGCTGGAGAACTTTATTTGGTTTTATTATCTGCATGTCACCAAGACATTTTAATTCTGAGTCTGGACAGGCAGGGCTGTGATTAACCACTTTATCTGACAGTGATTTTTGTGGGTTGCACCAAGGCTGGGGTCCGCCTCTGTTTTTCATCAGAAGTTTTACCTGAGTTTGTTGAAGTAACATTGTGAGAGATGCAGCACTGCAAAGCCTCAAAAGGGGCTTGATGTTGCCGTGATGTCAATGCTGCTGTGTGGACACTGCAAGGTAAGAGTGCAAGGAAAAGAGCCGGATTTTCTTATCTGAGGAGCTGGGAGGGGCTCCTGAACAAGTGTCATGTAATTATGTGTAATTATATCCCCCTTGTATTATCAATGATATATGCTCTGCCTAATGATCTACGTATTATCAGCATTTCCTCTTAGCCCCCTCCTATGTTTTCTCCACATTTTATCTTTAACCCCTTGCAGATTCCTCTCCCCTTCCTGCCTCACCATCTTCACCCCACTGACCCCCACGACAAGAGCAGGGTTGAGTTAGTTGGACTTTGTACATGCACCAAAAAGAGAAAAAGAGATCCCAGCTAATGTTTTCAAATTAGCACAGCTCCAACTCTGGAGATTCTCATTAGTTGTTGGCTGAGATTTATCAGCTCTCATTTGCCTAATATGGAGCCTAACTTTAGGCGCCTGGCCCTTTCGGTGGGGGGTAAGAGAGAATAGGAAGGGGTCTTTTGTCATTGCCATGTGGGCTCACTAATTTGCTCTGCCTAATAAAATTACAAATGAACACAGCTTTGCTCATGTTGCCTTTATAGGTTATAATAACCTTGGTACCCCATAACCTCCCGCTAGCTGAATTAATCAGATCATATTAATATTTCTTCTTACTTTCTTTTAACTGGTTCTTCTCTTAATTAAAGGGGCCAAAGATGTAAACAGGGTAGGTGACTAGAAACATGGCGTCAGGTTATAAACAAGGCTCATTAAAAAGATGGATGTGCCGGCAGACTGTGAAAATTGCTTACTCCGCAAGTGTACATTTTGTAATTTCCTGACAACTAAAAGGACTAATACCAGATCCTGCTTTGCTTCCCTAGCCCCCACCCTTTTCTTTTTAAAGCATGTATAAAAGATGATAATTTTTGTAAGCTGAGGGAACACAGAGGAGTTCATTCATCAGCTGGGATAAAGGCTATTTGTATTAAAAATCTTTTTGCCCCTCCGACAGATTGGGATGCAAAATGGGATGTTGTTACAACAACAGTAAGTGAAAGAAATCAATCCAAAACCTGAATATTTTGGAAAGGATGGGGAATACTAGCCAGAAAACAGGTTTATGACTAAAATTAAATCCTTTTTTATTGTAATTATCATTAAAACTTTATTCATCTGTAGTTGCATTTCCAGAGCTGAAATCAGAAGTACTTTAGTGCACAGCTTAGAGTTGGCAGGATCTGTGCTAATAGACAAGTGGGGTGTGCTGTGCCTGCAACACCCTCCCCAAGCACATGGATCCTTCTGCTGCATCCAGGCAGAAAGCTGTCTCTCCTACCTGCTTGAGCTGGTAGGAGAACCCACCAAGTCATATTTTTAAAGTTATGTGTGAACTTCATATGAAAAGACGATCTAGTTATCTTACATAAATAATTTATGTTTTCACTCATTAGTAACTTCAGTCCCCTTAATATTGAAACTTGGCCTTATAATATGTAATATTAAATTCAGCTCCAGTACAATAACCACTGAATAAAGCAGTGCAGTTTTCTCTCTTCCAGTGATTATTAGTAGGAAAGACTAAACCCCTGATTTTTCTATCTCCCTTTATCCCTTCTCAAGAAGAAGGAAAGTCATTCTGACAGGATGATGCACAGCATGACCAGAAAAGACCTCTCTCCTTCATGAATAAATTAGAGATGAAAGTTTCACTGATCCCCTTGCATTTTTATGGAGGGACCTCATCCTAATTTACCTAAATGCTTTGAACAAAACGAAAGAAAAATGTAAGCGGCGAAGGTGAAAAGGTTAAAATCCATGTTTAAATGGAAGGGCATTTTAACAAGAAGGCTATGTGGGCTACCTGCATGTGATTGGGTTATCTTATTTTTAAGTTTAAGCATTTAAATGAATAAATCACCACACAATGTGCTTTTTTCCCCCTCAGTTTTAAGTTTTTGCATTATAAAGACAGTGTATGTTCATTCTGCATCTATGAGTGCCTAAACATTCATTGATTGATATCAATGAATGTTTTATAGTATTAGTCAAAATATTATTATTATAATGATAATAAATAATAATAAAAATCTGAAGAGTCTGTGATTCATTAACCTTATTTGAACGATGGAACAATAGATTTCAGCCTTTAGGGTGTATCAGTTATTTAAAGTTCTTTCAGGTTGAGGAGGAAGGAATTGCCTTTTCTGTAGGTAATTTTGAACTCTGTGGAATAGTCTACATTATTTTAATCTGAAGTGGAGAATTCTACAAGTTGCTTAAACATTCATTCCCTGAAGTTGTTCAGGTGTACTTCTAGAAAAGTACTTTAAAATCCTGTGGAAGCCAGCAGTTTCATCCCTATTATATTCTCCAGCAGTTTCCTTATAAGCTAATATATTTTTATGAGTATCACTTAGGAATAATTAAAATACAAAAAAAAGACACTCTCACTTTCACATCAGTTATTATAGGATTATTCAGAAGTTTAATGACTTTGGAAGATGTTCTTCCAAGCCCAGGTGTACTTTTTTCAGATTAGTGTCTTCTTTGCCAGTGGAACTTTATGCTGGGTCCAAATTCCACAGGGCACAGCAAGTTGGACATTTGTCTGAGAATGACAGGCTTTGTTTGTTTTGATGTGACTCAAAGCCTTCTGTATGCTTATTAAAAAAAAGAAAATAGTCACTAGGTATTTTATAAGAGCTCCAAATACACTTTGTCTATCCTGTGGGTGAGAAAAACACCTGCACTGAGATTCAGGGCACAAGTGGAGAATGTATTCTCCAAAACACCCCAGTATTTAATAGATAAGACAGAACTGGGCCAGTTGTTGAGGATATAAAATCTTTCAATTTAAATGGATCTATTTCGTTTTTAGTTTTGGTGTTTTATCTCTTTAAGGACAGCACCCCAAAAAACTTCAATTTGAGAGAAGGTTTCTAAACAGTGCAGGCAAAATGCAACTTTTCAGTGACTGCAGAGAGAGCTCCTGGCATGGTGGAAGGAGGTCACAGTCACACCCAGGCTGATGTAAGGACGGATGAGGTGTCTGTGATCGTTGTTGTCCAGTTGTCCTGCTTGCTCCAAACTAAACACCTAACATATAGACAGCTACATCTGGGCCACAGGAGTTCTGGTCTACAAGCTGGTGTAATTTACCCTGTCACTAAAACCAGCCCTGGGTGAAGCCCAATGTTTTCAACATCCATCATAATTTCAAAAATTCCAAACCCACACTAGAGTAAGTTTAGCTTCAGATTTCTAAGCCACCCTATGTCTTTAAAAAAGGAAGTCAGCATTTCAGATCACCTAAAAAGCTAGTTGCATTCCCTCAAAATCTGTAGAAGGTTTATGCCTAAACTAAATTCTAGTTTGAACCAAAATGATGGATATAGTGTTAAAATTAAATCATGACACATATGCAAATATTTTGGAAAGAAAAGGTATGGTTCATGCAAAATCATGGCTCTGTCTGTGGCTGTGTCATTGCACTCTGAACTAGGATGCAATTTCCCTCCCAGTTTGATCCACCAAATGTGTGTTAAAACTTTAAAAAGCCCATTAACCCTTTGTGTGTCTTAGGTTTTCTACCTACAGACTCAGGAAAACACTGCTTATTTGTCTTTGTGTTATATTTGGACATCTATTTATGGCAATACGTGATTATATATGGTGAGGGACTCTTTTCTTTGCTCCTCAGACAAATGCAACTTGGTTTTGATGCTGCCAGATTGAAACCAAACATTGCCAAAATAATGACAGCGAAGCGAGCAAGAAAAGTTGGGGATTTTTTTTATAAAAGGACTGAAAAGTTCCAAAAGCTTCAACCCTCCAAGTGTCTTTTTTTAATTGGGGTCAGTATTGATACAACAAGGCAGAAAAGGCATCCGGGTAAACACGTCCCCCAAGCCGAGCTGTCACAGCACACCCATCCATGTCCGTCCATTAAATGTCAGTGTCTCTGTGGAAGACAAATGCCCCTTCCCAAGGACGCTGGCCAGGCCACGTGTGTGTGCCTTGTGTGTGTGTGTTTTTTGAAGGCTGACAAGGCACCTCTGCCATTTCCTCGCCTGGAGCTCTACCCACAGGCGGCCGTGCCGGCCCCCCTCTCCCAAATGTTATTATTCTGTCGTGAGCCCTTCTTCGGTCAGGATGTTACTTCATTTCCACCTTTTGTCTCAGGTTGAATGTGAATGATGCTCTTTCAGCAATATACGGTCGCTCGAGCTCCCCGCTGCAGCCGTACATAAATATACAACACCCGTCTCGGCCTATAACTCACTTCAGGCCTGGAAAAATAGTGACTTCCTTTATTGGCCAGATTCTTTCGCAATTCCCAACAGCTGTATGTTTTCACCTCCGAGGATCCTTATCTTCAAGTTTCCATTTGTCTCAGCACTATTCCAGTGGATTGCCAATAAAAATGATTCCCATTTTTATAACCCCTGAGAACACGGGGAGCGGACTTTCCAGAAAAACCTATTTTTTAGCAGGAAAAAAAAAAGGGGAAAAAATAAGGAAAAAAAAAAGCAGCTCCCCACAACTTAGCAGAAGGCAGGATTTAGCCTTCACACAAATATTTGAAAGTGTGAAACTTCCCGAGCAATCATCGCAACTCTGCCGAGATGGGAACGGAGACTTCCAGCAATCTCTGAAGCCGCTCAATCAAGGACTCTTAATTTTCCATTTGAGCAGGAGGAACGGCTGTGAATGGAACATTTATTAACACATGCGCCTCACACGCACAAAGAGAGCTATATTTACAAAGAATTAAACTTGAGAGCATGAAATAGCCTTGTAACCATATGACAAAGATACACTTAAAGAGATGTAAACACTAGGTGCAGGGAAATTTGCCAGGTTAGAGTCAGCTGTATCACTCTGTTTTATTACTATACAACTGTTTACTGAGAAAAGACAGATGATGGCTGATATACTCTGTGTGTTATCATAAGGGCTTGCTTGGGAGCTCTTTGTGACTGACAATTGCTACAGCCCTATGCAAAAACCTGGCCTGGGGAGTTGTTTTTCTTTTAATTCTTCTCTGTCCATCATTCCAAAGCATTAACAATTCTTTTAGAAAAGCAAACTGGCAAAGCATCCTGAGTGTTTTGTATCACTCCCATGAGACTGTCACTAAAGAAGTTTAAATCATTCTTTCTTCTTCTTACAGGGTTATTGGGTTTGGTTCTTCCAAGGATAAATTTTTTAAAGCTTCTCCCCTGTCTGGGCTATGTAAGCCCCAGGTTCACACAGCCCTTTCCTGCCCAAGTCTTGGAGAAAACACTGTGAAATACCTTTATAATAATTCTCAGCTCCAATTCTGCTGCTAACAACTCCTAGAGTGACTTCTAATAAGAGGTGGTGCTCCTGTGTCTCCCTGGAGATGTGCAAAGCTGCCATCAGGTTGCCCTCAAAGGGGGTTGAAGAAACCCAGAAGAGGAGCCAATGCAGCACATGTGCCTCTCTCATCTGATTCATTTCCATGACTAAAAAAAGGATTTCCAGGTATCTGAGAGAGATGGTTTAGAGCATGTTGGGCTTTCTTTATCCTTACTGGGTTCACAGCACCAGGACTGCAACATGAGACAGCTTTAGTAGCATTCCTTGCTGCTTTCCAGAGTGGGTTCCTTAAGAGGGGCTGGAGGAGAAAGAAGGGGAAGAGTGGAGAGCTGTGGTGGCAGGTGTTGCCTTCTCCCCATCTCTACCTCTGCAGATATTTACACAGGAGCAAATTTAAGGCCCAGTTCATCCTGCTTCCCTTCAGGTACCCGAAGCACTGAAGTTATGAACCAAACCACTTTGTTCTTCCTCTGCAGTCAATGGAGAGAACAAGAGGGATGTTCAAAAGGGATGAATCATCCCTCAGAGTCTCTTTCAGCTGGGATGAACCCCAGCCCTGCTATCTGCTGTCACTGAACCAGCTCTCTTCACCATTTCTTTTCTCTGCCTGTGACAAAAATTTTGTCCTATTCTTAGGTTCAAGTATTCTGCTCTGTCTCGCCTGAGGAGAAAAGGGGAAGGGTTCTTTCCTTATGGGTTCCTGATCTAAATGAATTATTGCAAGGCGGTTTTTTTTAAAGCCTTGGAAAGAGGATTTGAAGCTATTGTATTTATCTGACCATTATGAGCACTGTAAAACATGCTGTTTCACATTGTAACATAAGCTCTTTTTTAAAGTATGCCCAGAGTATTTGTAATTGTTATCAGGCCCAGATGTATCCGAGTGTCAGCATGAAGCACTGAGAGTTGGCTCAGATGTACAGAATGTAATTAGCTCAAAGCCCTGTGCGCTTAGTTTGTAGTGGAAGCACAGACTGATAATAAAACCAAAAAAAATGAAAGTGGCAAAGGTTAAAATCTATTGTTCACAGTGCTAAAGCTGTTCTGGGGGAAGCCAGTGCTGGCTGCTGCAGCGTTGGAGTGCTCAGACTCCAAACAAGATCAGAAGTGAGCCAGTGACAAAGGTTAGTTCAAAATAGGTGATGATAGACTAACATTAAATTGACATTATTCTCACAATAGTGGCCGAGACATTTGGTCTATCTAGTCTGGTATCCTGCCTCTGACTTGCGCCAATTCCCTCATGTGTCCGGAGGAAGAATAGCATATGATCCACACACCCACTTCCCACTGAGCTTCCAGTGACTTGTGAAATCCCAGATGTGGAGGGAGTGTGGGGATGGTACAAACGGTTCCTGAGCTGCATGGGAACCATCTATTCACTCATGTACTCATCTGCATGGCTGCCAACTTGCTTAGCCTGCAGTTTTTTTTCTGTTGTTTTTGTCATATCCAGGAAAAATCTGATTTTTCTGATAGACACTTGCTGGGAACACAGGAACACCCCCCTGCCCACCTACTGCTGCCCTCTACTGAGTGGGAGCACAAGCTCATGTCCTGGTTTCTGGAGCTCAGCATTGCCCAAATTAAAGAGTCTTCTCTTGCTTGAGTGACTTTGAAGCATGTGGATTTGATCTCTATCCCTACAGCCACTATGACATTTCCAAAGGCTTTTGTGTGCACTGTGGTGACAAGCACTACTTTCTGAGGTGGCTATCGGCTCGTTAAAGTACAGACACTTTCTGGCTTGATTGTTGTTAAGGAGACAAATCTTAGCACTTGCAAAAAGCTCTGATAGTTACAGTGCTCTGCACTGATATAATGCATAGGGATGTGGGTGTACTTAAATTTAGATGTGTGCACTTGCATCACATTCACAAATGCAATAAACAATATCTAATAACATTAATAAGGCACAGGCACATACCAGTTCACAACAGGAAATTCAAATCTGAGGATGACATGCTGATCTCAACTCCCTCTGTTTAGAAAAATAAGTCAGAACAGCTTGAGTGAAGGACAGAGTGTCACAGCCTTAACTTGAACATTTCCTGGCTTTTGTTGGTTTGTTTCACAGCCTTCACATTCCTTAAACATAAGTTTGTTTGATTTTAATTTCCTTTTCTCTGTTAAAAGAATGAAGAAACGTGTTTGAGGGGAGCCCTGAGCATGATTTCTTTTCACAGCCACAGCTGAAATTTCCTATGTTTGTTTTTTCTTTTACAATGTTAAAGACAAACTTCTGGGGAGGTGATGCGGCCAGAGACAGGACACATGTTTCTGACAAGAAAGACAGTCTCAGGCTATGCTGGTCATCCAGCACGTGGTGGACCTTGGTCCAAGTTCTTCATCAACAGCCACGGACTTTGGTGAGGGGCCTTAGGCCACTGTGCATGTTTGGATCTGCATGGGGATTGTGGTGTTACAGTACATAACTCTGTGGTATTTGCTTTGCAGGTGGGTGAAAGAAAAACACACAAAAAAATCTAAAACCCGTGTGTTCAGGCCACATGAGAGAAGGGCCTGCTTGACTTGGCTGGTGTGAAAGCAAGTCCAGTTACCTGTGTTTCTTTTACAATTTTCACACTCAAGTGCACAAGAGCTGCTGTCTTAAATCCCATCTCCAGAGCCTGACAGCCTTAGACCTTGCTTCACAGTTCAGATCCACAGCCTTCTCCCATAACATATAATATCATATAAATAAAAAGTTCTGTTAAGTGAGATCCTTCTTTTCAGTTTCAAATTGCTGATAAACCTCAATTTATCCCTCCTACTCAGTCCTTTTGCTTGGAAGGATTCCTGCAGGGGAACAAGAAGCTTTGCCATTGTCCTGTTCATATTTTCCCATGTAGAGCCACATCTTGCAATTGTATTTCAAGAATTGACCCTACCTACAGGATGCTGTTTCTATTGTGACTCTTCTAACCCAATGACAGAGGGATCATTCATGTACTTTCCATTTTTCTGTATTATAAAAAAGAGACCCAGAAAGCTAGGAAAGGAGTGCTGTCATCAAGAAACGTGCATGATATGAAGGAGGGAGAGAAGTGAAGGAGAGGGAAATTCCCAGTGCCATTGGCTCCTTTCATGGGTGCTCATGAGTGGAATAGTTTCTGATAGACTCTTAATCCAGAGCCTGGACACAAAGCCCAGAGAAGGTTATAAAACCACATTAGTGGGTGAAGTAAAATAGGTCTACAGGATGCTCCAAATGGGTTATCTGTAACACTGAAATAGCACAAGGCCAGAGATGAGGGGGAAATGGCAGCTTTGAAATTACTTCAAGAGCTTCTCAGAAAGGGAATTCGCCCCACCCACTCTGTTCCTTCTCTCCTGGGATTTTTGCAGGCTCTCACTCCTCCAATTACTCATTAATTTTTTCCCCTCTAGCCTCAGTTCTGCAAAGTCAACATGGCTTATGAAAATCAAGTTGTATTCTGTATACTTAATACATCATCTCTAAGAATAATCATTTTGGAATCTGAACTTGTTTCTGTTATCTGGCTCAGCTTGACAATGATTTATGAAGCAGAAAACAAGACAGCTTCATTTTCATAAGGCAGCCTGAACCTTCTGGACAAGGAAGAGCTCTGAAAGTTGTTTTGACTAGTAAACTGAAACAAACATGACACAAAAGTCAATACAAGTGCAACATCAGCCTCTCATTTTACAGAGTAACTTTCCTCTGCTAGAGCAATCTGACAGTCAAAATGTTGTGATATTCGATAACATTCTGCATCTTCACTAATTACAACTGCGGGGTACTTGCTGTGATGGGCATTTTCGATGCAAACGAAATACATGGCAGCCATTCACAAAGCATGTCTGGTTAGCAGTTAAAAGGACACTGTCATCGCATTTGGCTTACATTTTATTCCTGTGGATAGAGATATTACACATTATATTTGAACATTAATCTGGATTTATATTAGCTCTCGGAAAATATGAGCTGACTTATGTGAATCAGTCCGTGTTTATTCAGCGATGAGCGTGTTGAAATACATGTGATTGATTCTTTGGAGTTTCATTCTATATTCACTGCCATTATGCAGCTCTGAGAAACTGGAAGATGCAATTCCCATGAAGATCTTAGAAAAAGTCTCAACAATTTCAGTTCAAGTAGACTCCTCACCCATTTCTAGTAATATAAAACATATGGCACATGCCAGAGACAATGTAGCTGTGTATGTATCTACTGCTTAGCTTATTGCACCTCCTTTTAGTGTGCAATAAGTAATATAGATAGTACGAATCCTTCCATATGAGATTAATTTATTTTGAGCCTTTCCTTAATGTTTTATAAAACATACCAGCAAAGTGATTGTGGTGGAAAACACCACGAAGGGAGGCAAACTGAAATTTTTTTAGATGTCCAAAAGGTCAGGAGAAAAGTTTTATTTTGTACTCTATGTAAGAGACACCCAGAAAGTGAAGATAGTCTATCCATTAATATTATGCAGAGCTAGTTGAAATTTTTCAAACCATATTTTGGAAGACTTTTTAAAATTATAATGTTATAAAATATTAGTATTAAAATAAATATATATAAAATAATAACGTTAACTTTCTAGATTTTATTACTGCTACAGGTAATGCTTTCGATAATTGTATTGCAGGTTTTATTTGGAAGTATCCATTAAAAGTTTGCCTTTCATCTAGGTAAATTTGGTGCTAACTTTCTCCAGATTTTGAAATTATATATTTATAAAACAGAACTGTCATTGATGAGGAAAATCTATTAAAGAATATGGTCAGACACTTTTATGCAAAAAGTGTTAGCTCCAACATTCCTTGAAATCAACTCTTGGTGGATCCCTAAACAGAGCCTAGAAGATACTGCTGCATATTGCAGCCCTTCATATAACCACAGAATCATGGAATATCCTGAGTTGGAAGGGACCCAACAGGATCATTAAATTCCAACTCCTGGCCCCAAACAGGGACACCCCAACAATCCCACTCTGTGCTGGAGAGTGTTGTTCAAACGCTCAAGCAGGAGCGCAATGACACGGAGTTGCTTATGGATTAATTTATTTGCTTTATCATGAGAAGTGCTTCCAAGGAGGCAAAGCTGGGTTGTACAGTGCCTTTCCTCTCTTTTCACCAGAGCAATTAGGAGTAGCTCCACTTTAAATCTATATGGCTGCATGGACAGAAACACGCCCAGAACTGCTCTTTGCCCTGTCCCTCTGCCTCCCTAGAGCACTGATTATTCCTATTCTCAAGCTATGACCTTGCCTGTAGCTCTGGTGACCTTTCCAACATGTGGTTCATGGTGTAAGGGTTCCTACGTGAGTGTGACACTCCAGTATGGGGTCAGTGTCCCCACCAGCACTGTGACAGGTGTCCGAGCTGGCTAGGGACTCTCTGGTGACCTGGTGGCAAGTTGTCTTTTCAGCACTCTTGGGCCATAATGTACCTTCACTTCCATTCCTCCCTCCCAGATTTTTTCCTGCCCTTTCATTCTTCAGATCAGTAAAACCAAGATGCTTGGAGAATATTTGATTTTTGAAGCTTTAGAGTTAAGTCAGTCAAATGTGGGTGAAAAATCCCTGATGTTTTAGTCCCAGCGTCAGTACGGAAGTAGATTGTGTACTTGACTTTAACAATCTTCCAAGATATAAAGCCATTTGACTGAGGTCATACTTAAGATAATAAAACTCCCTTTGATGAGGTTCATTTACATATTTGTTTTCCTTGCTTGAGCCCATTTTTTTGTATAGATTGAGTGCAGTTGTTTACAATGCTGGAATTTTTATGATTAAGGTCATACATGAGAATATTTACAACATCAGGAATAAACACAACTCCTATTTAAGAAGCATATCCTGTTCCCAAATGAGATCCAAGCCCTGCTTATAATATCATGCATTTGTAGAGCACTTAATAAATGTTTATTTTCAAATGCAATTATAAACAATTCTTGCATTGTTGCGGTAGGACGTGGGCTTCACATCTCTTGACATTAGCACAGGAGATATCCATTAGGCAAGGTATGCCTCTTTGAGAGGTAGTTTGACCTCCAGCCCTGTCTGCAGAGGGCAACCCCTTGCTTTGTGGCACCCTGGATTGCAAATGATGCTTTCACTCCTGATGGGTTCAAGGAAACACTTTAAATAAATAAATGCACACAGGCATGTCTTGGATATTTAAAAGAAATTAAAGTTAGCATACACAGCTTCAGGCCACCATTACCTGCTGAGAATGATGAATTTTGGGGTGACGGGGTGTACAGTCACTTGAAACAGCAGCGATATCACAAATATTTTCAGAAAAGTGACCAAGAGTTTGGGTTTGGTTTGTTTTCCTTTCCCGCCCATGGCCCCTTCCCCTTTGTATCAAATCCACAGACGTTCTGGCAACAGACCTCTCCTGTTGGAGGGGCAGAGAAGAAAAAAAGAATACCATAAAAAACAACGGGGAGATGTAACATGTGCACTGTAATTAGATGAGGAAGCCATTAATTATGTTGTTTTCAATATCCTCTAAAAGGGTTGCCCACCCCTAACTACATATTTATACATATTTACTTGTTAATCAATAAAGGAAAATGGCTACATTATTTTGATTAAAACATCAACCAAATGTGTGGCAATAAAATCAAATTTCAGAGGGAAGGTAAAAAAAAAAGAAAGAGAGGGAGAATGAGAGAGATAGCTATGTATGCCTTCCTCCAGACCATGATATATGACATTTTCAGGCTGCTAGGAGAGCAGACACATTAAGAAAATAGTGCTAATGATATTAAAGTACTTTACAAGGCTTGTTACTAAGCGCTGACAAACCTGTCAAGTGTATAATGTAGGAGGCTATTGTAGCGTTCTCAGAAAACCATACCTCTGCCCCATTTCAGTGCAATCTCCTAATAATGGAGCTGCTATAAATTCTAGCCAGCAATGGGACAGACTCCTGGCTTCTCACCCCAATGTGAAGACATGATAAATATAAAAGAAAATGGCTGTCAGTTTTGGCGCCCGAACCTTATTACAAAGTCTTAATCTTACTGGCCTCAGCACCTTTTATCACCGCCTTGTTATGAGCTGATGGCTTTTTTATTTGCTGGGAGATGGAGGATGTGTCATTTGATGTCCTTTTATGTAGCCACTGCTCTGTCCTCTCATGGAAAAAAAATCTTTTTTTATATGTTTATTACAGTAACCGATTAAATGCAAGGCTCATGCTGTGTTTGGTGCAAGCATCTTCCTGGCTGATTTTTGCAGAAGCCTAGATTTAGATAGTCAGATGCAGAGTTATTAAGAATGTGGGCACAATGGAGTGTTATTTTATTTTCCAGCTCTTGGAGTGTTGGCATCGCTGTTGGTGTTATTATTTATTATTATTTATTGTTTTACTTTCTGTATGGATTTTTCCTTCTTGCCAAGGTCAGAAAGAAACCGTAAGTCCTGGCTCATTCTCTTTCACTCTTCCCTCCCCGTCGCCTCTCTCTCTCTCTCTCTCTTCCTCTTTGCAAGTGTCAGCCACAAAGATGATGGGCCTGTAAACAAAGTTTGACTCAAAACTCAGCTCAGGTTCAATCAGTTTGAACTTTAAGATGAGATATCTCACAATTATCTAAATATTATTCCTAAACCTCACAGCTGACTTCCTGTCTTCTTCGTTTATGGCAAACAAAAGACTGAACTCCACTTGAAACAATGACCCTGTCAGAGCCCTTATCCCCCCAAGAACTGCAGCAAAGTGCCAGCATCAGGTACTTAACTCAAGATGACATTGATGGGTTGCTTTCAAGCTGTGGCCGGAGACTCCATCACTTGTCCTTATCCTCAATTTGAAGTCGGGGCGGCCTACTTTGTTGCTGCAGAGGAGTCCCCTCCCTCTGATTTTTGTCTGCCAGATGGTGACCAGGCTCTGAGTAGGGCTGGACCCATTAGCCGAGCTCCCCATCTAGTGGCTGCCAGCGTGGGGGGGGGCAGCAGGCAGGAGCTCGAGCAGGACCTGTCGCCCTCCAAAGGCTGAAGCTGAACCAAGGAAGAGGGCAAAACCAGAAGAAGATTTAAAGGAAAAAAAAAAAAAAAGAAGAAAGAGAAAGAGTAGGTTTTCCAACCAAGTTCATCTCCTATGAGAGTCAGTCTGTGTTTCTCTGTCCAGCACGCTGATCGTCTCAAGACCCTGGCACCACAGCTCATGAGGACAGGAGGTGCATCTGCACATGAGTGCACTCAAACTTCCCTGGCTCTGTAACACAGAAATGCCCAACAGAAATATGCACCCAGTCTTCTGTGACTACTCCTCTTCCCTAGAAAGGCTCCAGTGGGAATGACCATATTTAACTGGTCATCATGCAGTCACATTGTCAAGGAAGCTTCTTACAAAATCCAATCTAAATGGATTTAGGAGGCAATGCAGTAGGAACAAGAATCATAAAGATATGAGATAAAGTTAGAGATATCTCTAACTTGCCTCAGCAGATCAGTGTTAAGAATAAAATATTTTTGAGTTTGGGACTCACCTGAGCCAAACTGTCTGTTCTCCGTCTACGTATATTAGAATTGTCATGCAGGTACTGATACTGTAGATACAATGTGAGGTTTATTTTCAGGCTACAACTGATGAGGAATTAGGTTCCTATGAGTTGCACGGAGCTGAGCAGTTGGGTAAAGGATGGAGACCCTATGGATCCTGACTGTGGGAAAAGTCTGAGCCTGAGCTCACACATTATAAGACACCAGAAAATGTGAGGGGATCAAGTGCTTCTCATCATCCCCTTTGCTCAGTACTGACCTGGCTCTGAAGGAATTCCAGTATGAGCTGGAGATCACAATCAGTCATCCACAAGAAGTTTGGTCAGTTCTACTGCACAATGAGCTGTCATAAAGCCCAGGCATGGACACAGCTGAAGGATGAGAGGTAGACCCTGCAGTGAAAGGACCTTTCTCTCCCTTACCAGCTGCTGGGCATTTGTTATATTGGTGTTTCTAAAGGGTAACAGCTTCTCAAGCTGGTTTCCATGAAGATGTATCTGATGATTGACATATTAGGAATAAGGACTGAGAAAGTGGAATAAATTGTTTGACCTGGGATATGCACAAAGTTTCTTACACTTGCGTCTATCACACGTAACACCATTCTGACTCTTATATCTCAATATCCTTTATTCTCTGTAATCAACCTGTAGCTAAAATAAAACAAAACAGTCCTTAATGTGTCCTGGGGTATTAGCTTGTTGCATATTTTTGGAAGTGTTTTTGCACTTTAAAAGCAACCTTGAGGGTGAGAGAGCACAAGACCAGTGCAGTAGTTACTGTAATAAGGCACTTGTGGTTTGCTAAAGCACAAGGAGAAGAAAAACAATTGATGAAAAACTCAATAGGATGGGAAAGGCAAATTGCTTGGCTGGAGATTTAATTAAAAAGGAAACAGCCCTCCCCATTTAAAGGTCGGTTTGCACCCCTTAAATTACAAAAAGAACTCGGGGCTGAAATCAACACACAGTGCATGTTAATTATAGAGAGCAGCAGACTGTGCAACTGGTCCAGCTCTTTTCAGGCAGGGCCATAAGGCTGCAAGACATGGCCAGTACATGCCAGCTATCACTGGGACCTGACTCCAGGATCTACCTCCAGCAGAAGTGATGCTCACCTGGATCACATAAAGCATGCAGAATGAAATATAATGTGGCTTAAGTCTCTGTTTGCCATTTTCCTCCTTCTATCTCCCACTCCTCCTCAACAGCCCTTTATATATTACCCTTGGCTTTGTGCAGCACTTTCACTGCCATGAATGCATCTCTCCCATGGGAGAACTTGATGAAGGTTATCCATTGTCACCCAGTGTTATACTGGGATGTCAGGACACCTTGAATAAACGGTTTACATGAGATGTTGCCTCTAAGTGCATCCTCGGAAAAACTGCCATTGCCCTTTGCTGAGAAAGTTAACATCATAAAGTGAAGGCTGCCTCCGACCAAATGGGAATGACATTGCAGATTAAGGGCTCTTTAAATTATGCATTTAGTTCAGACTCCCGGGGAGACAGTATATGAGATAAAGCTAGCAGACTTACTCTGCAGCCTGGCTCCAGAGCAGAGGACATTTTTAAAACATTTTGCCAAAGAAACTTCTGTAGAGGTAAAAAAAACCCTACCCAAAACTAACTAATCCAAAACATCAAAAATACCAAATTCCACTTAGTCATGTCTTTAAGGGCACATGTTACTCAAATGAGGAAAAAAGAAAGTGAAGAAAGGAGAAAGAACATTTCCCAGGGATTTAGAAGGATGGTGACTATCCAAGTTTTAATAATAAGATTCCTGTTAGCAGAACTAGTATTATGTTTCCCAAACATTTATTAGATTAAGAATGCTCTTATTTGCTTTCCACTGATCACCCCCACACACATAATGTCCCTGGCAACACTGAAGTATTCAGGACATCCTCACAGCTTGTACCTGCTGAGACAGATTTGAGAAAAAACCCCTCTTGGTTCCCGTTTGCATGCAGCTCTGTAACCTGTAACTTCCTGCCTTCATTTAGCAGAGTTTAAATTGCAAATTCATGTTTCTTAAAAATGCTGTAACATCATAAGTGGGACAGTTTTATGACAGCTCTGAATTACCAGACAATACTGACACATGCCGCGTGCACTTACTTTGCCTACCAGTTATGGCTGTATTTATCTGCCCATATGTCACTCTGTGTCTAACGCATCTATTTACCACGTTGAGATGGATATTCCACAATTGAGGGCTCTTAGTGCATCCTTTAGAATGTTAAAAAAAAAAAAAAAATTCTTGTTTCTCAGATAATTTATTTTATAGGTGATAGTTCTGCCTTTTTTAGGGATTTTACAGGCATCTTTCTGCAGTTCCTTTATTTCCAGATGACACTGACTTGGAACTCTTCCCTGACAGGCAAAATGGGCTGAGCCTTCGTTTTATTGATGGTAAAACACAGAGACGGCACTCACAGGCATCTGTAGGTGAATCTGGGTTGGATTATGCAGAAGATAAACTCCCTTGGCTGGGGGATCGACAGAAGAACTCAAAACCAACATTCAGTGAAGATTTGACAGTCTTCTTTACCCTCTTTCCATCCTCCACAAACTCACACATGCACCCTGAAATGTTGTGAGCCTCCCTGCCCTGCTTTCATGCAGCCAACTGGCACCAACCAGCCACGGTTCTGGTGAAACAGGGGACAAATTCCCAGCACAAAGTCACTGGTGACCAGGAGGGATGGGCAGCTGGGGGAGAGATGTTCCATCTGCAGTTCCACATAACCACTGCAGCCAAAGCAGTTTTAATAAGTTCTGACATTCCTTCTGGATATTTTGCCCAAGCTGGAAAATTGGCAATCCCCTCTCCCTGAGGTGACAAAACTTGGGTGCAATGAGGCATTTTTGTCTTTTATTTTATGCTAAGATTTTCATGTGTCTTGTAGCTTTAGCTGTATTTCTAAATACCAGGCAGTAAAAGTTCCAAAAAACTTATAAGGTTGTCAAATTTGCGGAACATGACTATATATATATGTACAAATGCACACATATGTGGAGAGACAGAAAGAAATAAAGGCACAGAGAGAAAGGGGCAGAAGCATATGTATGTTTAGATGTATGTATAGTATGCATACATATAAATATGTGTTTTTTCAGGACCTTTACCAAGACGTGTGATCTGCTTTGACCAATGCTCACCAGCATACATTGCAATTTTGCTCTCAATTATTTTAGA
This sequence comes from Corvus kubaryi, assembly GCF_017639235.1. Lineage (NCBI taxonomy): Eukaryota > Metazoa > Chordata > Aves > Passeriformes > Corvidae > Corvus > Corvus kubaryi. The sequence continues at coordinate 7,756,860 of NW_024581133.1, read as the reverse complement.
CAGAATTACAGTGATCTTTATTCATCCAAAAGAAAGCATATCGTTCTGTCCAAATACACCAACAGATGCATCTCCCTATGATTCAAATCTTCACGAGTTTTGCCTGAGCTGGAGTTGCCTCTACTCCAAAAGAATTATCTCTGCCATCATAGAAATGTTGCCATTTTGGGGTGAAACACGGCAACTGTGTGATTAAGGAAGAAATACTTCACAGTAAGCCAGGCCCAGGTCTGAAATGTGGTGTGTCTGACAGCAATCGCCACGGAGAATTTTGGTCAGTGAATAGGTTTTTTTCCTGCAGGTCTTTATCTTGCAAAAAGTTCCACAGGTCGTTAGCGCCTACAAGCTGGTTTACCCCATGGTCAAAAGTTATCTACTCCTACCACACAAAGCCATTAAAATTGCACTTTAGGTGCAATTCAGTGATTCTAAGGACTGTCACTCCTTCAATCTGCTACAGCTTGCTTGCAGGATTTGAAGCTTGAACATCTGCATTGCATTGGAGAAGGAATGGAAGCCAAGTATTGACCAGACCTGACTGTTCACAAGAGCTCAGAGACAGATGAGACAACCTCCTTCTTCCACAGATAAGGAGAAATCTGGCTTTTTTTTTTGCTCCACTTACTAGACAGACAGGAAAATTACTCCTTCCAGGTAGAGCAAGAGCAATTGCACTATCCCCTTAATCAGTACTTGCAGCATATCAAGCTCATCATCTTGATGGTAATAGCTGTTTGACAAGTCAGGATAAAAGTGATAGTCTTCTGAAAATGAGATAACAATCCAGTTTAAAAAAGGAACCAAAAGAAAAGAAAGGAAGAAAAGAAAAGAAAAGGAGAGAGAGAAAAAAATATGACCCAGTGTGAGGTGTCTTTTAATTTAATTTCATCCAAGGATAACAGTTTACCCAAAAATGTCTTCTGTGAGTCACATACGGTATTTCAATCTGTCATCTTGTATTGACCTGGCTAACATGGAAATATACTGCGCTGAGCTTTTGTCGGGCTTACCAGCTTGGTCTAAAATCTGATGATTTCTTTTTTAGATCATAACTGTGCTGAGCTATCTGCTTCTACTTTCTTCTCTCACACGCAGAGAGCTCAAAATGGAAAATTCATCCAAATGCAAAAAGAAACAGCATGATCTGGCTCACAGATCCTCAGAAGTACAGGCAAAATTGAATTTTACTGTTTTCCTAAAAATGAAGGCCCAGAGTCAAGCCAATGCTATCAAGGAAAAGGGAAATGGCTGCAGTAGAGCAGGAATGGGAAGAGCCAGGCAAAGCAGCAACATAGAAATGTGTTTTTCCTGCTGTTATAACAACTGTAGTACTGCTTTATTTTGGCAACAATTACTTTAAAAAGTTATTTACAAACTTTTACAAGAGTCAGCTGCAAGAATTGGCTTGTTGTATACATTGATAGCTTGCAAAATAATTATTATATTAAATATTAATTTAATAGTTATGCCATTAAATATTAAAAATAAACATTATTCTGGAGCTGAATCAGTAGCAGACGTGAGTTCAGCCTTGCATTGGTTAATTCTGAGAAAAGGTACCAGTTGGTCAGTTTGCTGCTCTTTAACTGCTGAAGTGTTTCTGAGAATTCAGTCTCCAATTAAAATATTTACCATGTCAGAATTAGTTTTCTGGGAATCTTCTCTACTCTTTTCCTTAAGGTAGCTAAAAGAATAAAATAAAATACCCATGCTGGTCTATGAGTATTCCTGACAGTGAACTTGGTTCCTGGAAGCAGAAGGGGAGAAAAGTCAAAGCAAATGTATTTAAAACTGAGTAAATCTTCTCTGGGCTGTGCTTGAACATTTTGTCTCTGGTATTTTCTCTGCTCTGGTTGTTGCTTGTCATGCTTCAGTGATCAATCTCTTTATACTGTTAAAGCTGTGGCACCAGGAAACTTGTAAACCACGGCAAATTCTGAGAAATCCAGTGTTCATGTAGCCCAGCAGTGGGATCAGAGATTTCTTACTGAACTCCTCCTCCTCAAAAAGAAGACCAGCAAAAACCAGAAAGCCCAAACCTACCCAGAACAATGGTCTGTTTTTCAGCTGGAAAAGGAGTATTTCATGGAAGCCACGCTATGCAATCTGCAGTCTTAGAAGTTGTGCCAAATGGCCACAAGAAGAGGAAGCGGAGAATGGCCAGGCATGTGTTCTTACAGGGTGTTCAGCAGATTAAAGGCTTACCTGAGACTGATCACAAAAGCAATCCTAAAAAGATGAAGCTGGGATTTTCACAAGCATGACCTTCCTTGCAAGATTTGCAGAAAGTTGTTCCTGCCCATGGCAGTGGGGTTGGAGCTAGATGATCTTTAATGTCCCTTCCAACCTAAAAAATTCTATGATCCTATAATTTCCTGTGTTTTCAAAACCCACAGGGAATTGGGTCCTTTCAAAATTCTTTTTGAAATCTGTGGTGTCAACATGGTAGTTTACACCTTTTATTTTCCCACAAATTTTCTTAACCTGGTAATGCCCTTTACCTCCAGCCCTTTGCACTAGTAGGACCTTCAGATCCCATCCAAAGTCCTACAAACATACAGCACTACATTTGTTGTTGAGAAGACCTTGCAATCTAAACAGATCAGACAAGGTAAGAAGAGAAATGGAATCACATTAAGGGATAATGATTTGTCCATGCTCTTAAAGAACTCCTTGGCACCAAAGTAAGCCCAGCTCTCTGCCTGAGGCCTTACTGTCAGCTCGCCAAACAGATATGGAAGGACTAATAAAAGTCAGTCAATATTTAGATGGTGCCATAGTAGCTTATTATTTAATGAAACTGAGTAGGAAAGTAGGAAAGTAGACGCAGTGCATCTAAAGATCTGTATTTCAGCAGAATCCTCCCTTTATTAAGATGAATAGGGAAGCACTGGGACAAGGAGCATTTCTTTCATTGCCTGATAACACTTAAAGTATTTTGAACAACGCTAATTGTGCCTCAGATTTCTACACTGCTTTATGGCAGAGAAAATATTGCCACAGATACTTAATTTCTTCCTGGAAGAATGTTTTATACTGGCCACTTGTTGATACCCATTTCTGTTTTATTTTTCTGTCCTCTGGTTTCTTTCTGCTTTCAGCAGCGTGTTGCAAGTTCTTTATCCTGATCTATAATCCCGATGTAGTGAGGTGGGAGTTTTTACCAGCGTGGCAGTCTGTCTTTCTCCTGCACAACACAGCCCCTTACCAGGATCTCTGCTCAGCATAAAGAGGTTATCTCTGAATACAGAACTGCCGAAGGGCACTTAAAAGATTTTTGGAGAAGTGCTGGTCACAGGCAGGCAAGGTCTCTAACCCACATTCTACCCCAGTAACATGAGAAACTCTGTAACTTATATCATTCTGAGTAATGTTCTCCATCACATGCAATTCACCTTCCTTTCTTTTTTTTCCCCTTTTCAGCTGGCTTTGTTGTTTGCGTGGTGTCAGTAGGAATGTGCTTGGAGCAGAGTTATATGGCATCATTTGGAGAAACATTGCGTTAATAACCAGAGTTCAAGGGCAAAGGATATAAACGGAGCAAATTACAAGTCTGAGCAGATATATGGCTTTTGCTAAAAGGGACACAGGCTGCTACTTTTATTTACTGGGTGCTGGAGCGCTTGCAAAAAGGTGCAAGAAAACATGAATACATTTTTAAATGATACTTGGTAGTTCAGAAAAGCAATGCAAATTTTTAATCTAGAGAGAAACGCTGTTTGAGGGTAAAAATAAATTAAAAATTGCCTATCCTTGCAGTGACTTTGTATTTTTTAACCCTACACTCCTCAAATGCTAGCATCATTCAGATCTTACTGACCCAACTTTGCCCTGACTGAAATTTGGAGGTATTAAAGCAGACATTAACAATAAAACAATGGCAGGTTCAGAGCAACCATTCATCCAACCTCAGCTGTAATTAAGTTTCGGCTTTGAATGGCTCAGTCCACTCCCTTGATCCTCTGGGTTCAGCCACCACCTCTCCGTTATCTCTGGATTAGGTGGCGAATCTCCTGCCTCCGTGACTCAGCACAAACCCCAAACCCCAGTCCCTGGAGAGATCAAAGTCTGCTAAAAGGCCGAGGAGTTTCAGGCAAATTCTGTCAAGCTTGTCACAGGGTGGGATTATTTCATTTCACAGCCTGTAATACAATTTCATGTACTGCTATTGACTGTGGTAATAACTAACTGGAACATTTTGTTTATCTGATTTTCTGAGGCTGCAGATTCATCACTAGTTTTATTTCATTTTTTCTTAAGTGTTTCATAATTTATTTTTTCTAAACTACAAGATACTACTGAAATTCATTTTTCTACTATTGCTAGACATACATTACTGCTGATTACCAAGCAAGATATATAATGCAGCCTATAAATAATAATCTCCTCTGGTGAAAGGATATCCAAAACAAAATCTTCTTATTTCAAATTCTTTGACTCTCCATTTTTTTAAAATCAGCTCATTCTTCAAGTATTGTTTTTACAGCTTGTTCTACAAGTGTGCAAAGACCAAAAAAACCACACCAAAAACCAAAGAGTTTAAAAAATGAATTTTCTGAAAACATCTGGTCTCCCTCCTTTGTCACAGTGCCACAGAAAATATTTCATCTAGCAAATTGCAGGTGATTTTTAAACACACAGAAGTTAGGAAAATATTAAGGAGATTTACTCCCATCTACAAAATGTTTTGTGATGCAAAAATGAGTACAGAAATTAGTATGCAGAAAAAAAAAGAAAAATTGAAATCTTTGTAGGGAAGAAGAATGCCAGGGGAGTGTTTCATTTCATATTATTCACCAAAACCCCCAAACTTGTCTTATTTTTGCTCTTTGCTGTTTAAAGGACACTTCCTTGCTTGGTGGGTTCTGAGCTGACATTTTTGCACAAAATAAAAAACTATGATTTTAATGCCATACAATATAACAACAGCTGTGCACATCAGAATAAGACATAAGTAAGAAAAACAGAAACTGACTTGAAGTAGGCGATTGAATTCTGAAGGGTTTATTTATTTTTTTTAATACGCTGTGCGCTGCTCATAGCAGCAATCACAGTTTAACTCGCAGATCGGCAGAGTTATATTTTATAACCAGTGGCAGCACCTGGGCTTTTTGGGGTCTGTGAGCCGATTGCTGTGGCAGCACAAGCTGAGCCATGCTTGAGAAGCGGGTTCTCTCCCCGCTCTGCAACATGAAGCCTATCCAGTTTCCCATATGACATATTCTTTTCTCCCACTGGGACATAATAGAAACTAATCTTCGACATCTAAACATTCAGAGTCGAGTCCTTTTGTTAAGTCTTTTTATTCATTTCAGCCGGTGCCGGTGCAGCGCCGAGCCCACGTGTATTTACATACACGAAGAACCCTGCTGCTCCGAACTCTCCGCTCGGAAGACAGGGCAATTAATCATCCCCAAATCCTCCCGCCGCGCGCGCGGCGGCTCCGACAGCCAGCATTACCAATCAGCCAGGGCAGGTGGGACGCGGGCCGGCAGGACAGCCTTGCACCCTGACCTGGCACCGGTGTGCTGCCTTCCTCTCCGCCTCTCGTTGCTGAGTAAGAATAACACCATTAACAGTGTCCTTGTAATCAGCTAAATATATTAAAGTCAGGAACGGACAGGTATTGCTTCTGTGGTTTTGGGAGGTCGAGGTTTCTCTCTATCTGTCATTGTTTCTGAGGTAGGAGTGTGGAAATCCAGAGCTGAAATCCAGCTCCTGTTGTAGAAAAACCTAGGTGATTTTGCGATAGTTTTCCGTTTGAGAACGGAATTTGCCTTGGTCAGCATGTGTTGCCTTTTGTAAACCAAAACCATCTGAGAGCCAGTGAGATGTTTTTGTGGCAAAATAATTACCAAGGACTAACCTGGTTAATTGTACCTAAAAGCTAAAATGGTGTGACTGGCAGCTATGTGAGAGCCTTTATCCAAGGACCTTTCCTCCTGCCATAGGCACATGGCCATTAAAACATTCACGACCTCTGTCCCCCTGCTTTTCTTGCCCTACCTAATACCTGCCTTCTTCCCTGTCATCCCTGCTGCACTTTCATATTTGTATCATCCCCTTTTCTCAATCTCTGTACTTAAATTCCTGTCTCACTTAAATCCTGCCATTTCTTTTTAGTGTCTGTCCATTTAGCCCATGTGTGGCAGGGCACCAGCCCTGACAAGGTTTTTTTTCCCTGCAACAGCCGCGCCTGTGGTCAGGGAGACAGGGAAGTCAGTGGAAAGGCACCCATCGACACACTGAGCTAGGAGTTAAACCCATAAATTTCTTACCAAAGATATCTTGTTCGTCTTTGTAAATTATAGGGACCATTGAAAATAGCTCAATAAAAGCAGCAAAAGTCAATTGGTAATGATATCCGGAATATTAATTCTCCAGAACTGTAATTTCTTGGTCAGGCTTTCCTGAAGAGTCTTGTGTTTTCCTTCTAAACATGACAGGTATACTTTCTTTCCTTCTTTCTTTTTTTTTTTTTTTTTAAAGGAGACTTTTTTAAAACTTGCTATTTCCAGCTCCTGGTGAGGCTTGCCCTTCAGCTGCATCGTGCTAAGAGCATCTGTGATTTTGTCATTAAATGTTATGCAGATGAGGATGTGCCAGGATAGGACATAGTTGTGTTTGGAGCTGAATTAAAGTTTTGAACAATCATAGCTGGTTTTAATTAATACAGTGGCAAAATGAACCATTTTGTGCATATGTAAATTGCAAATGACTTATTTTTAAAAAAAATTAATTATGATACTAGAGAGGTATTTGTTACAAGGTATATTGCAATTGTTCATGGCATTTTAAAGAAAAAAAGTCAGTGACTGTGATATATGCTGTCAGTTGACTAATAATTAGTTTCCAGTGAAACTTGAAATACACGTACCTTTAATATTCATATGCTGAATAATTTAATAATTTAAAAACCTGTCCAAGTCTTTTGGAGAACGAATATACAAGATATTGAAGTGCAACTGAGATTTCTAGCTCCACTGCTCTTGTATTCTTTGGGACAAAAATAGTCCAAAACTAAGAAAACATCTTGGAGATAGGAGAAAAGTATGTCTTAAGTGCAGATAAACCACATTGTTCTGCACCTTCCTTTCCAGGAAAGACAGCTGACTGTATTCCTTATCTCTAATCATACTCAAGAAATGGCTGTTCTCTTAGGCAGAAATTGGGCAGTGTACAGAAAACTCAACAAAAACAGGTTTTTGAGGAGGGGGAGATGGGGAAAAGCTGGAATGATTCCTTGTCTTTATGAAATGATGACATTTGCAACACTGCAGAGGACCTACTCCTTTTGGTACGCACCAGCTTACCTAAGCTATCCTACTGATTTTAAATCGATAGTAGTTTCAAGGTCAAAGGAGGTCTAGGCACTGCTCTCCAGGACTGGGATGTACAGCCACTCTGGCCCAAAATCATTACTGATGTAAATCCAGGAAGTCGGGCCCATCAACCTTCCATCACCTGTGCCCAGGCAAATGCAAAAGGGAAACAGCCCCAACAAACAACAGAGGTCTTGCTAATGATTTTCTTCCCCCCTATAGCACTGACAGTCTGCTTCTAAGAGAAAAAAAAAATAAAAAGAAAAAAAAGGAGAAAAAAAATAAAAAGCCCTTTTTTGGCATGGAAATTGCTTATCTCTAGAGTGCAAATCATAAATCATTCACAAAGATAGTAGTGACTCCAGCCTTTGAGTGTTACTTTGTTAACAGCACAAACTGGTACAAACCAAAAGGAAGAGAAATTAACATTTGAACCATATTGTTTCTGCAGGGCTGGGAGAGCCCTTGCGAGCCTTGGCTCTGCCTTTGTGATGTCACTCCTGGCGCGGGATGAGGTACTGGTGAACTCTGGTCCCCCAGTTCAGTCTCCGAGCCTTGCTTGGAGGATGATACTATGCAATCTGTCTGCTTTTCAACCAAAATTGGGAATGAGAAACATTCCTCTGACTCTCTCAGCAATTCTTTCAATTAGCATTTTTTTCTTCTTTAGTATGGATCCCTTGAGCTTAGCATCCCTGCATTCCACATTTTTGATTGCATGGACATTTCTTTATTAAAAAAGGGAATGGGCTTTCTGTGCTAGTCTTCCACTAATTATCACTTGTTTTCCAGATAAATAAATATTTGATCAATTGCTTTAGTGGTCTGATTATAAATTGTCTTTCAGGCTTTACCTCAGAATACTAGAATATTATTTGATAGTAATTTCTAAGGGACATTGCCAACTTGAAAACGGGTAGTTTTTAATACATTAAAAGCACTGTACATAAAGCACCAAATCATAAAGCCTTATTCAAAAATTTGCATTTTAATTACCCTATTAAGAAAAAAAAGTTTTGTAGGTTTTTTCCTTTAATTTCCCTATGCTGAGGAATGAGTCCCAGAGAAGTAGGGAAAAGTGGAACTAAGTTTCTGTAACAGAAAGAGTAGATCGAGCTATACAAAACTCAAGGGAACCAAACTTCAAAAAATAGAGCAAAATATACTTTTCCTCCTAATTCCCTTGAGTTACAATAACTTTACTTACATTTTAATAAGATTTATATAAAACCAATCTAATTTTTAAGTTGACACGCCTTAAAATCTATGCATATGGCAAAAGAGAGAGAGAAAATCTAAAGTTTTCGTTGTGGTACGGAGACAGCATTTAGGTTTTGATCCTTCTGCCAATGAAATCAGTTGCAAAACTGCCGCCAGATTCCCACCAGGGAGGCGGCCCCTTTAGAAGTAACAGCAGCAACAAGGCTCGTCACAATCTGCACCCACCACAACATCCCTCCCCGCCAGACCACCAAACTTTCCCAAAGGTGTGGCTCCTGGGGTGGGGTTTGGGGGCAAGTTTCTGGCGCTTTGTGCTCTTTTCCCTTCACAGTATTCTGTTCCTGACTGAGACAGCCTGGCCTTTCACAGGCATTGATCCCCCATCTCGAGGCCAGCCAAGGTGGACACCTTTGCTTCTGAAATGATGCCCTGCCGCAGGCACCAGAGGAGAATTCAATTTCCAGCTCCAAGCATATACAACGGCAGAACTCCTCCACAATTAGGATGATGGTTGCTATTATTCTACTTTTACTAAGCAAGCTCCAGCTACTGCTTTCCAGTCTTAGCTTTTACTTAAGGTAATCAATTTTTCAGTATAACTGGCTGTAATTGTTAGCCAGATATTGAGCCTTCATGGTGCTTAGACAGAGCATGTTACTGCAAAGCATCTTCCCCATACTTCTCAGACAGATGGGTAATAATACTATACATTAATACCTCCACATTGGTTTATGTGTGTTTGACCACAGCGCTGGCATAATTATTTTTCCTCAGTAAAAGCTATTAGAGATCTATTTGGTAGGTTTTACGATCAATAGCTCCTGTGATATTTGTGTAGCAGGCCCAGAATAATCAATTGAAGGTCATATAAAGTAAATTACCATCCTCCTATAATGATTCTTTTTTCTAGATGAGAATGGGTTTTATTATTTCATCAGGAGAGCCCTCTCAATGTGTGCTTCTTTTTTTTCTTTCTTGAGAGAGAGAAATAAATGTTGTGGGTGTATTTTGAAATGTGGTATTAATGTCTATTATCTAAATTTATATTACTGGATTATTGAATTAGTGGATGCCAACATGTGGAATAATTTTATATGCTCGGTGACACGATAAATAGCCAGTTGTGAAGGTATCCTGGCCGGCATTTTGTTGCAGGTGACTTAGCTAAAGCCATTTCTCAGTAGATTTAACACTGGTCAGGCACTGCTCTGGATACAGGGGGTCACTGGTTGGTCACAGATCCACAGTCCTGAGTCCTGGAGGGGCAATTTCCCCCCCATACTGCTCTGCCAAGGCATTTTCTCTGTTTCTCCCCAACACAGTCTCCAATGCCCACAAAAACACAGCCCAGCCCCAGCTCTTCTCTCAGTCCTGTGCCTCCACATTTCAGTTACAAAGTGCTGGAAGTGGGGAGGGAAATTTAGCAATGTGGGAGATCCTTGAGAGCCCCCATCTCCTTTCCCACTGACCAGGAGGAGACGCCTGTGGATACTCTTGACCTTGGCCGCCCAACAAGGCTAGAGCTGTTTTGGAGATGGAAACACAATTGCACAAACATACTTTTCCTTTCCAATGGACTATGTGTGTGGTCACAGTCAGTTGGATGAATTTTAATTTCCAACTGACTCCCATCACACATGAGATAAGCTGGAGCTCATAAATGTAGCATTCATACAGTTTATCCTCTTATTTAGTACTAAAAGGTGGCTATGGGACTCTTTCTCCCCTCTTGTCCGAAAAACTTTGCACTCTTAAATTTAGTCCTTGGAAGGCTACTGCCTTCCCCATGAACAAAACTGGTTCTAATATTTTTAGGAAGGCACCAGCTTCATTGAAATAGAGCTACCTACCCTCATGTGACCCCAATTACCACGATATTTGAGTAACTCATTGAGATTAACTAAATCACTTCTCTATGAAGTATAGTAGTATTGCATGAGCGCTCCAAAGAGGTGAAAGAAGGATGTTTAAATGAACAATTTCCACCGAGGAATGTTGTTTCATCAAAACTATTTATTAAAAAAGGCAATCATGAACAATTAGGGCTGGGGAAACTGAGGCACAAGGGAATTAAAATAAATGTCTTGATTTTATATGGAATGGTTTGTGGTTGAAACAGTCACTGAACAAAAACTTTTACAGCCTCCAGCTGGGTATTTCATTCACTGGACCAGCCCTCCTTTCCAGGAAAAGGAAGTCACATTTCAAAGTAATTATAGTGAAAAGACCCCAAGTCCCTCACTGTTGCAAAAGGCTGCCCAGAAGCTATTTAACATGAATCATTTTAATCTCTTTTTTCTTGGCTAGAAATGATTGGTAAATGTTAACACAGAAACAACCACAACCGGACGTTTAGAGAGACGATAAAGTGAAACAGTTGGGAAAAAGACAGAGCTCAAGGAATAGATGCCAGTCCTCAGGCTGAGAAGGTTTGAATATCCACTCATCTGCTCTACCTGCCACCATCCACTTGCAGGATGAAGTAGTCCTTGCAATCTGGGTTCTTTCCTCTCGCACATCAGCAAGAGATCCCACAACCTCTGCCCTTGGACACTGAATTCTTCTACCCAGGGTGACTGTTTCAGCAGGGCTTTGAAAGGTTATGATGGTAGGAAAAAAGGGGCATTTATTCTCAATGACACAAATTAATAGTTATCCTTTTTGGCTGGATCATAAAGACCTCTTGAGACTGCTTTTTTTATAGGCTGAGGGTGGGAGATGCTCTGCGTGGTGTCTGGGCGGTGAGGTGCACTGCTTTGCAGAAGGAGGGTCTTTGTGCTGAGCCACAGTTATGGTCAAACCAGCTGAGGGAACTTTGAAGAGAGGAGGATTGTTCAGCTGGATGCCACTGTAGGAAAGTAACAGGGCAAAAGTGTGGAAATACACTGTGTGTTCCTCAGCCAGGAAGGAGCAAGAGGATCAGTCTCAAACCTACCTTAAGACTAAATAGAACAGGTGTTAAGACAAGGGATGAGAAGTTTGTAGCTCCTTGTCCTGCTGCAAATGTTCTCACTGACACCACTCAGTGCCTCAGTTTCCCCTGTAGAAGGAGTATAAAAATACCCTGGAGAAAGAAAAGCCTTAATGCCTTCAAGGAGTGCAGTGTCAGCATCCATGTGGCTCCATTTATAAACACGGCTTCTCAGAAAGAACAATGGAAATCCCAAGCAGCTGAGCTCCGGGGTCCTCCAGTTGCACAGCAAAACTCATTACAATATCCCTGTATTTATTTCCAGCTGCATGGCCAAGTGGACCCAAGGGCAACCTAACAGAGAGGAAAAAGGCCTAACATAACATCAAAGCGGCTCAAAACCCGGGTGGATTGCCATTTCATCAGTGCTGTGTGACATCACTTTCCACATGACATCAGTCAATGACCCTCTTCCCCTCCACCCCCGCCTCCAATTTCTTTTTACAAAGATGATGAAGCTGCTTGAAGTTCAGCAGAAGTTTGGGGGGGGGGGAAGAAAAATAGACTCTGTATCCCTTCAGCTGAATATAACCCAATGTGCTACACAAACAATATTAACCAAAACAAAGCTAGCAGGAAACGTTTGCACACAGCATCTGTTATGATCACATAACCACCAGACAGATGTTTAATCCCAACTGCTAACATAAGATCATTTGTATGTTTGAAGAGGGAGAGATCCCATTTGGGTTCTTTCCCTTTTATTTATTTCTTTCCTAAAGGGGAAAAAAAATAATAAAGGGAGGGTGATTTTCTCTGCTGTGGGAAGCAATTTTGTTTTGTTATTGTTCTCTTTCTCCCCACTTTCACCATCAGCTGCAAAAAGAGAAGGAGCAGTTGCAGCCTCTCGCAAAAGAGGGGAGCCTGGAAATTGTGTGGCCTGGTAGCAGAGCTCCACATGATCCTTTTCCATCTTAAGGGACCAGAGCTGGGTTTCTCAGAGGGCTCATTAAATAATTCTGGTCCAATGAGGCAAAAAGGGAGGCCACACATGAAACAAGTATGGTGGTCTCAGCCAAGTTCCCGGGGAGCCGTGCCGCGGTTTCCCAGCACCACCCCGGATTCCCTCCGCCCCTGGAAATTTCATCTACAAAAGTGAAAACAAACTCATTAGCTCTACGTAGCTCTGCAAGGGTCACAAAAAGATGTCAGCGTTTTGTGTGGCCTTTTTTTTTCCATTTAGCAAACAGCCAGACACCTACAAAGGGAAAAGAAGGTTTGAGCTCTTCAGCTTTGCTGAGGGATTATTTTACTTTTAATGATACCGGGAGGATTCAATGGAGATTTATGCAGATAGGAGAGATTATTAATAACACATTGCACTTCTATAGCACCTTCCATTCAGGGTTTCTCAAAGAACTTTTCCAATCTGGAATGAATTGGTCTTTACACGCCCCTGGTGAGTGGAGTAACTGTCATTAGATTAGGAGGTAACTACTGCAGTAATGAAAAATCAACCAGGGTATAAAATGTAAGTGGGATACCAGGCAGTGCTGGTCTCAGGACCTTGCTCTTCCACAGATCTCATATATGACCATAGGGAAACCACTGAATTGCTCACTGTTTTTGTTGCCAGAGAGCAAAAATGAGACTTTTTATTCACAAACAGGGATTGTGGTTTTGTTTTTTTTCCTCTCTTGGGTGACACAACTGATCATTTTACCAGATAGCACTTATAGGGGTGATATAAGCAAATTGAGGCACAAATGTGAGTGATGAACTATCTCTATTTCCAGTCACTACTGAATCAGGAAAGAAAAATCTCAATTCTGACTCCTGGTCCTTTTTTAGGCACAAAACTCACTTTCTTCCACTTGCAAGTGTGGAAGACCTGCAAATGTTAAAAAGGAAAGTGAATCTCTTCCAGCACTTTAATATTCTCCTGCTGGGTATCAGCTATAGGATTATAAGAGAAAATAAAAGCCAAAGTTTCCCAAGGCTGGAAAATAACAGATTTACTGTGCATTATTAAGGTAAATATTAGTAGGCCAGAGAAGAAGTAGATTCTTGCATGCTGAATGAAAAAAAGAGGGGAAAAGAGAAATGAAAAGAGCATAGCCAGCTAAAAAAAGAAGGGGTTAACAATTTTCAGGCCTTTCTGCTGTGTGTGTGTTCGCACTGTGCACAGCAGAAATGCATTCACCTATGACATCCTTTGGCAAAAAAAAAAGGAAAAAAAAGAGAGAGGAAAAAAAAAAAAGGCTACATCCCACAGTGAGGACAGTTGTCCCTACAGATTAGGAATATCCATCTTAATGTGCAACTTCCCCTGCACGGGTCAAAATTGCCAACAGCTTTAATGGGAGAAAATGCTCTGTTGACTGATTCATTTCCACGTTTTGTTCCTGCTGCTAGACGGGATATCCTGTAAGGTGGCGAAAAGGGAGGGAAAGCCGGCACTATATCAGTTTATGATTGACCATTATTATTATTATTGTTGTTGGGAATTTTTTTTACTCTGTTTTAAAGTTTGGTGTTCCATTTGTCCATTTGTCTACTGCAATTCTTTTTTTTTTTTTTTTTTTTTTTTTTTGGAGAGGCAGCAAATCATATCTCTGGGCTTGAACAGAGACACCCCAGCTTTGGCAGACAATAATAGTGATATATTAAGAAACTCTGCCTTGGATCTCTGTGCAATCTTCTTCCTGCTTTTCCCACAGATATTTTACAGTCTCAACAGTGTCTTCACTATTCAGGTAGCTGCATACTCCATGGTAGGGCA